>NC_068433.1:2348178-2372282 GCF_023373465.1 Oncorhynchus keta
TGATGTTCTGATATTAAACCACTACAACATGTCTGATGTTCTGATATTAAACCACTACAACATGTCAACATGTCTGATGTTCTGACATTAAACCACTACAACATGTCAACATGTCTGATGTTCTGACATTAAACCACTACAACATGTCTGATGTTCTGATATTAAACCACTACAACATGTCTGATGTTCTGATATTAAACCACTACAACATGTCTGATGTTCTGATATTAAACCACTACAACATGTCTGATGTTCTGATATTAAACCACTACAACATGTCTGATGTTCTGATATTAAACCACTACAACATGTCTGATGTTCTGATATTAAACCACTACAACATGTCTGATGTTCTGATATTAAACCACTACAACATGTCTGATGTTCTGACATTAAACCACTACAACATGTCTGATGTTCTGATATTAAACCACTACAACATGTCTGATGTTCTGATATTAAACCACTACAACATGTCTGATGTTCTGATATTAAACCACTACAACATGTCTGATGTTCTGATATTAAACCACTACAACATGTCTGATGTTCTGACATTAAACCACTACAACATGTCAACATGTCTGATGTTCTGACATTAAACCACTACAACATGTCTGATGTTCTGATATTAAACCACTACAACATGTCAACATGTCTGATGTTCTGATATTAAACCACTACAACATGTCTGATGTTCTGATAATAAACCACTACAACATGTCAACATGTCTGATGTTCTGATATTAAACCACTACAACATGTCTGATGTTCTGACATTAAACCACTACAACATGTCTGATGTTCTGATAATAAACCACTACAACATGTCTGATGTTCTGACATTAAACCACTACAACATGTCTGATGTTCTGATATTAAACCACTACAACATGTCTGATGTTCTGATATTAAACCACTACAACATGTCAACATGTCTGATGTTCTGATATTAAACCACTACAACATGTCTGTCTGATGTTCTGATATTAAACCACTACAACATGTCTGATGTTCTGATATTAAACCACTACAACATGTCTGATGTTCTGATATTAAACCACTACAACATGTCTGATGTTCTGATATTAAACCACTACAACATGTCATGTTCTGACATGTCTGATGTTCTGATATTAAACCACTACAACATGTCTGATGTTCTGATATTAAACCACTACAACATGTCAACATGTCTGATGTTCTGATATTAAACCACTACAACATGTCAACATGTCTGATGTTCTGACATTAAACCACTACAACATGTCTGATGTTCTGATATTAAACCACTACAACATGTCTGATGTTCTGATATTAAACCACTACAACATGTCTGATGTTCTGATATTAAACCACTACAACATGTCTGATGTTCTGATATTAAACCACTACAACATGTCTGATGTTCTGATATTAAACCACTACAACATGTCAACATGATGTTCTGATATTAAACCACTACAACATGTCTGATGTTCTGATATTAAACCACTACAACATGTCTGATGTTCTGACATTAAACCACTACAACATGTCTGATGTTCTGATATTAAACCACTACAACATGTCTGATGTTCTGATATTAAACCACTACAACATGTCTGATGTTCTGATATTAAACCACTACAACATGTCTGATGTTCTGATATTAAACCACTACAACATGTCTGATGTTCTGACATTAAACCACTACAACATGTCAACATGTCTGATGTTCTGACATTAAACCACTACAACATGTCTGATGTTCTGATATTAAACCACTACAACATGTCAACATGTCTGATGTTCTGACATTAAACCACTACAACATGTCAACATGTCTGATGTTCTGATATTAAACCACTACAACATGTCTGATGTTCTGATAATAAACCACTACAACATGTCTGATGTTCTGACATTAAACCACTACAACATGTCTGATGTTCTGATATTAAACCACTACAACATGTCTGATGTTCTGATATTAAACCACTACAACATGTCAACATGTCTGATGTTCTGATATTAAACCACTACAACATGTCTGATGTTCTGATATTAAACCACTACAACATGTCTGATGTTCTGATATTAAACCACTACAACATGTCAACATGTCTGATGTTCTGATATTAAACCACTACAACATGTCTGATGTTCTGATATTAAACCACTACAACATGTCTGATGTTCTGATATTAAACCACTACAACATGTCTGATGTTCTGATATTAAACCACTACAACATGTCTGATGTTCTGATATTAAACCACTACAACATGTCAACATGTCTGATGTTCTGACATTAAACCACTACAACATGTCTGATGTTCTGATATTAAACCACTACACCATGTCTGATGTTCTGATATTAAACCACTACAACATGTCTGATGTTCTGATATTAAACCACTACAACATGTCTGATGTTCTGATATTAAACCACTACAACATGTCTGATGTTCTGACATTAAACCACTACAACATGTCTGATGTTCTGATATTAAACCACTACAACATGTCTGATGTTCTGATATTAAACCACTACAACATGTCTGATGTTCTGATATTAAACCACTACAACATGTCAACATGTCTGATGTTCTGATATTAAACCACTACAACATGTCAACATGTCTGATGTTCTGATATTAAACCACTACAACATGTCTGATGTTCTGATATTAAACCACTACAACATGTCTGATGTTCTGATATTAAACCACTACAACATGTCAACATGTCTGATGTTCTGATATTAAACCACTACAACATGTCTGATGTTCTGATATTAAACCACTACAACATGTCTGATGTTCTGATATTAAACCACTACAACATGTCAACATGTCTGATGTTCTGATATTAAACCACTACAACATGTCAACATGTCTGATGTTCTGATATTAAACCACTACAACATGTCTGATGTTCTGATATTAAACCACTACAACATGTCAACATGTCTGATGTTCTGATATTAAACCACTACAACATGTCAACATGTCTGATGTTCTGATATTAAACCACTACAACATGTCTGATGTTCTGATATTAAACCACTACAACATGTCAACATGTCTGATGTTCTGATATTAAACCACTACAACATGTCAACATGTCTGATGTTCTGACATTAAACCACTACAACATGTCTGATGTTCTGATATTAAACCACTACAACATGTCTGATGTTCTGATATTAAACCACTACAACATGTCTGATGTTCTGATATTAAACCACTACAACATGTCAACATGTCTGATGTTCTGACATTAAACCACTACAACATGTCTGATGTTCTGATATTAAACCACTACACCATGTCTGATGTTCTGATATTAAACCACTACAACATGTCTGATGTTCTGACATTAAACCACTACAACATGTCTGATGTTCTGATATTAAACCACTACAACATGTCTGATGTTCTGATATTAAACCACTACAACATGTCTGATGTTCTGACATTAAACCACTACAACATGTCTGATGTTCTGATATTAAACCACTACAACATGTCTGATGTTCTGATATTAAACCACTACAACATGTCTGATGTTCTGATATTAAACCACTACAACATGTCTGATGTTCTGATATTAAACCACTACAACATGTCTGATGTTCTGATATTAAACCACTACAACATGTCTGATGTTCTGATATTAAACCACTACAACATGTCTGATGTTCTGATATTAAACCACTACAACATGTCTGATGTTCTGATATTAAACCACTGTCAACATGTCTGATGTTCTGATATTAAACCACTACAACATGTCTGATGTTCTGATATTAAACCACTACAACATGTCTGATGTTCTGATATTAAACCACTACAACATGTCTGATGTTCTGATATTAAACCACTACAACATGTCTGATGTTCTGATATTAAACCACTACAACATGTCAACATGTCTGATGTTCTGATATTAAACCACTACAACATGTCTGATGTTCTGACATTAAACCACTACAACATGTCAACATGTCTGATGTTCTGATATTAAACCACTACAACATGTCAACATGTCTGATGTTCTGATATTAAACCACTACAACATGTCAACATGTCTGATGTTCTGATATTAAACCACTACAACATGTCTGATGTTCTGACATTAAACCACTACAACATGTCTGATGTTCTGATATTAAACCACTACAACATGTCTGATGTTCTGACATTAAACCACTACAACATGTCTGATGTTCTGATATTAAACCACTACAACATGTCTGATGTTCTGATATTAAACCACTACAACATGTCTGATGTTCTGATATTAAACCACTACAACATGTCTGATGTTCTGATATTAAACCACTACAACATGTCTGATGTTCTGATATTAAACCACTACAACATGTCTGATGTTCTGATATTAAACCACTACAACATGTCTGATGTTCTGATATTAAACCACTACAACATGTCTGATGTTCTGATATTAAACCACTACAACATGTCTGATGTTCTGATATTAAACCACTACAACATGTCTGATGTTCTGATATTAAACCACTACAACATGTCTGATGTTCTGACATTAAACCACTATGTTCAACATGTCAACATGTCTGATGTTCTGATATTAAACCACTACAACATGTCTGATGTTCTGATATTAAACCACTACAACATGTCAACATGTCTGATGTTCTGACATTAAACCACTACAACATGTCAACATGTCTGATGTTCTGACATTAAACCACTACAACATGTCTGATGTTCTGATATTAAACCACTACAACATGTCTGATGTTCTGATATTAAACCACTACAACATGTCTGATGTTCTGATATTAAACCACTACAACATGTCTGATGTTCTGATATTAAACCACTACAACATGTCTGATGTTCTGATATTAAACCACTACAACATGTCTGATGTTCTGATATTAAACCACTACAACATGTCTGATGTTCTGATATTAAACCACTACAACATGTCTGATGTTCTGATATTAAACCACTACAACATGTCTGATGTTCTGATATTAAACCACTACAACATGTCTGATGTTCTGATATTAAACCACTACAACATGTCTGATGTTCTGATATTAAACCACTACAACATGTCTGATGTTCTGACATTAAACCACTACAACATGTCTGATGTTCTGATATTAAACCACTACAACATGTCTGATGTTCTGATATTAAACCACTACAACATGTCTGATGTTCTGATATTAAACCACTACAACATGTCAACATGTCTGATGTTCTGATATTAAACCACTACAACATGTCTGATGTTCTGATATTAAACCACTACAACATGTCAACATGTCTGATGTTCTGATATTAAACCACTACAACATGTCAACATGTCTGATGTTCTGATATTAAACCACTACAACATGTCTGATGTTCTGATATTAAACCACTACAACATGTCTGATGTTCTGATATTAAACCACTACAACATGTCTGATGTATTGACATTAAACCACTACAACATGTCTGATGTTCTGATATTAAACCACTACAACATGTCTGATGTTCTGATATTAAACCACTACAACATGATGTTCTGATATTAAACCACTACAACATGTCTGATGTTCTGATATTAAACCACTACAACATGTCTGATGTTCTGACATTAAACCACTACAACATGTCTGATGTTCTGATATTAAACCACTACAACATGTCTGATGTTCTGATATTAAACCACTACAACATGTCTGATGTTCTGATATTAAACCACTACAACATGTCTGATGTTCTGATATTAAACCACTACAACATGTCTGATGTTCTGATATTAAACCACTACAACATGTCAACATGTCTGATGTTCTGACATTAAACCACTACAACATGTCTGATGTTCTGATATTAAACCACTACAACATGTCAACATGTCTGATGTTCTGATATTAAACCACTACAACATGTCAACATGTCTGATGTTCTGATATTAAACCACTACAACATGTCTGATGTTCTGATAATAAACCACTACAACATGTCTGATGTTCTGATATTAAACCACTACAACATGTCTGATGTTCTGATATTAAACCACTACAACATGTCAACATGTCTGATGTTCTGATAATAAACCACTACAACATGTCAACATGTCTGATGTTCTGATAATAAACCACTACAACATGTCTGATGTTCTGATATTAAACCACTACAACATGTCTGATGTTCTGATATTAAACCACTACAACATGTCTGATATTAAACCACTGTCAACATGTCTGATGTTCTGATATTAAACCACTACAACATGTCAACATGTCTGATGTTCTGACATTAAACCACTACAACATGTCAACATGTCTGATGTTCTGATATTAAACCACTACAACATGTCTGATGTTCTGATATTAAACCACTACAACAACATGTCTGATGTTCTGATATTAAACCACTACAACATGTCTGATGTTCTGATATTAAACCACTACAACATGTCTGATGTTCTGATATTAAACCACTACAACATGTCTGATGTTCTGATATTAAACCACTACAACATGTCTGATGTTCTGATATTAAACCACTACAACATGTCAACATGTCTGATGTTCTGATATTAAACCACTACAACATGTCTGATGTTCTGATATTAAACCACTACAACATGTCTGATGTTCTGATATTAAACCACTACAACATGTCTGATGTTCTGATATTAAACCACTACAACATGTCTGATGTTCTGATATTAAACCACTACAACATGTCAACATGTCTGATGTTCTGATATTAAACCACTACAACATGTCTGATGTTCTGATATTAAACCACTACAACATGTCTGATGTTCTGATATTAAACCACTACAACATGTCAACATGTCTGATGTTCTGATATTAAACCACTACAACATGTCTGATGTTCTGATATTAAACCACTACAACATGTCTGATGTTCTGATATTAAACCACTACAACATGTCTGATGTTCTGATATTAAACCACTACAACATGTCTGATGTTCTGATATTAAACCACTACAACATGTCTGATGTTCTGATAATAAACCACTACAACATGTCAACATGTCTGATGTTCTGATATTAAACCACTACAACATGTCTGATGTTCTGATATTAAACCACTACAACATGTCTGATGTTCTGATATTAAACCACTACAACATGTCAACATGTCTGATGTTCTGATATTAAACCACTACACCATGTCTGATGTTCTGATATTAAACCACTACAACATGTCAACATGTCTGATGTTCTGACATTAAACCACTACAACATGTCTGATGTTCTGATATTAAACCACTACAACATGTCAACATGTCTGATGTTCTGATATTAAACCACTACAACATGTCTGATGTTCTGATATTAAACCACTACAACATGTCAACATGTCTGATGTTCTGATATTAAACCACTACAACATGTCAACATGTCTGATGTTCTGATATTAAACCACTACAACATGTCAACATGTCTGATGTTCTGATATTAAACCACTACAACATGTCAACATGTCTGATGTTCTGATATTAAACCACTACAACATGTCAACATGTCTGATGTTCTGATATTAAACCACTACAACATGTCTGATGTTCTGATATTAAACCACTACAACATGTCAACATGTCTGATGTTCTGATATTAAACCACTACAACATGTCAACATGTCTGATGTTCTGATATTAAACCACTACAACATGTCTGATGTTCTGATATTAAACCACTACAACATGTCTGATGTTCTGATATTAAACCACTACAACATGTCAACATGTCTGATGTTCTGATATTAAACCACTACAACATGTCAACATGTCTGATGTTCTGATATTAAACCACTACAACATGTCTGATGTTCTGATATTAAACCACTACAACATGTCTGATGTTCTGATATTAAACCACTACAACATGTCTGATGTTCTGATATTAAACCACTACAACATGTCTGATGTTCTGATATTAAACCACTACAACATGTCTGATGTTCTGATATTAAACCACTACAACATGTCAACATGTCTGATGTTCTGATATTAAACCACTACAACATGTCAACATGTCTGATGTTCTGATATTAAACCACTACAACATGTCTGATGTTCTGATATTAAACCACTACAACATGTCAACATGTCTGATGTTCTGATATTAAACCACTACAACATGTCAACATGTCTGATGTTCTGATATTAAACCACTACAACATGTCAACATGTCTGATGTTCTGATATTAAACCACTACAACATGTCTGATGTTCTGATATTAAACCACTACAACATGTCAACATGTCTGATGTTCTGATATTAAACCACTACAACATGTCAACATGTCTGATGTTCTGATATTAAACCACTACAACATGTCTGATGTTCTGATATTAAACCACTACAACATGTCTGATGTTCTGATATTAAACCACTACAACATGTCTGATGTTCTGATATTAAACCACTACAACATGTCTGATGTTCTGATATTAAACCACTACAACATGTCTGATGTTCTGATATTAAACCACTACAACATGTCAACATGTCTGATGTTCTGATATTAAACCACTACAACATGTCAACATGTCTGATGTTCTGATATTAAACCACTACAACATGTCTGATGTTCTGATATTAAACCACTACAACATGTCAACATGTCTGATGTTCTGACATTAAACCACTACAACATGTCTGATGTTCTGATATTAAACCACTACAACATGTCTGATGTTCTGATATTAAACCACTACAACATGTCTGATGTTCTGATATTAAACCACTACAACATGTCTGATGTTCTGATATTAAACCACTACAACATGTCTGATGTTCTGATATTAAACCACTACAACATGTCAACATGTCTGATGTTCTGATATTAAACCACTACAACATGTCAACATGTCTGATGTTCTGATATTAAACCACTACAACATGTCTGATGTTCTGATATTAAACCACTACAACATGTCTGATGTTCTGATATTAAACCACTACAACATGTCTGATGTTCTGATATTAAACCACTACAACATGTCTGATGTTCTGATATTAAACCACTACAACATGTCTGATGTTCTGATATTAAACCACTACAACATGTCAACATGTCTGATGTTCTGATATTAAACCACTACAACATGTCTGATGTTCTGATATTAAACCACTACAACATGTCTGATGTTCTGATATTAAACCACTACAACATGTCAACATGTCTGATGTTCTGATATTAAACCACTACAACATGTCTGATGTTCTGATATTAAACCACTACAACATGTCTGATGTTCTGATATTAAACCACTACAACATGTCTGATGTTCTGATATTAAACCACTACAACATGTCAACATGTCTGATGTTCTGACATTAAACCACTACAACATGTCTGATGTTCTGATATTAAACCACTACAACATGTCTGATGTTCTGATATTAAACCACTACAACATGTCTGATGTTCTGATATTAAACCACTACAACATGTCTGATGTTCTGATATTAAACCACTACAACATGTCTGATGTTCTGATATTAAACCACTACAACATGTCTGATGTTCTGATATTAAACCACTACAACATGTCTGATGTTCTGATATTAAACCACTACAACATGTCTGATGTTCTGATATTAAACCACTACAACATGTCTGATGTTCTGATATTAAACCACTACAACATGTCTGATGTTCTGATATTAAACCACTACAACATGTCTGATGTTCTGATATTAAACCACTACAACATGTCTGATGTTCTGATATTAAACCACTACAACATGTCTGATGTTCTGATATTAAACCACTACAACATGTCAACATGTCTGATGTTCTGATATTAAACCACTACAACATGTCTGATGTTCTGATATTAAACCACTACAACATGTCTGATGTTCTGATATTAAACCACTACAACATGTCTGATGTTCTGATATTAAACCACTACAACATGTCAACATGTCTGATGTTCTGATATTAAACCACTACAACATGTCTGATGTTCTGATATTAAACCACTACAACATGTCTGATGTTCTGATATTAAACCACTACAACATGTCTGATGTTCTGATATTAAACCACTACAACATGTCTGATGTTCTGATATTAAACCACTACAACATGTCAACATGATGTTCTGATATTAAACCACTACAACATGTCAACATGATGTTCTGATATTAAACCACTACAACATGTCAACATGTCTGATGTTCTGATATTAAACCACTACAACATGTCAACATGTCTGATGTTCTGATATTAAACCACAACATGTCAACATGTCTGATGTTCTGATATTAAACCACTACAACATGTCTGATGTTCTGATATTAAACCACTACAACATGTCTGATGTTCTGATATTAAACCACTACAACATGTCAACATGTCTGATGTTCTGATATTAAACCACTACAACATGTCAACATGTCTGATGTTCTGATATTAAACCACTTGTCAACATGTCTGATGTTCTGATATTAAACCACTACAACATGTCAACATGTCTGATGTTCTGATATTAAACCACTACAACATGTCTGATGTTCTGATATTAAACCACTACAACATGTCTGATGTTCTGATATTAAACCACTACAACATGTCATGTTCTGACATGTCTGATGTTCTGATATTAAACCACTACAACATGTCAACATGTCTGATGTTCTGACATTAAACCACTACAACATGTCTGATGTTCTGATATTAAACCACTACAACATGTCTGATGTTCTGATATTAAACCACTACAACATGTCTGATGTTCTGATATTAAACCACTACAACATGTCAACATGTCTGATGTTCTGATATTAAACCACTACAACATGTCTGATGTTCTGACATTAAACCACTACAACATGTCTGATGTTCTGATATTAAACCACTACAACATGTCTGATGTTCTGATATTAAACCACTACAACATGTCAACATGTCTGATGTTCTGATATTAAACCACTACAACATGTCAACATGTCTGATGTTCTGATATTAAACCACTGTCTGATGTTCTGATACAACAACATGTCTGATGTTCTGATATTAAACCACTACAACATGTCAACATGTCTGATGTTCTGATATTAAACCACTACAACATGTCAACATGTCTGATATTAAACCACTACAACATGTCTGATGTTCTGATATTAAACCACTACAACATGTCTGATGTTCTGATATTAAACCACTACAACATGTCTGATGTTCTGATATTAAACCACTACAACATGTCAACATGTCTGATGTTCTGATATTAAACCACTACAACATGTCAACATGATGTTCTGATATTAAACCACTACAACATGTCAACATGTCTGATGTTCTGATATTAAACCACTACAACATGTCTGATGTTCTGATATTAAACCACTACAACATGTCTGATGTTCTGATATTAAACCACTACAACATGTCTGTCTGATGTTCTGATATTAAACCACTACAACATGTCTGATGTTCTGATATTAAACCACTACAACATGTCTGATGTTCTGATATTAAACCACTACAACATGTCTGATGTTCTGATATTAAACCACTACAACATGTCAACATGTCTGATGTTCTGATATTAAACCACTACAACATGTCTGATGTTCTGATATTAAACCACTACAACATGTCTGATGTTCTGATATTAAACCACTACAACATGTCTGATGTTCTGATATTAAACCACTACAACATGTCTGATGTTCTGATATTAAACCACTACAACATGTCTGATGTTCTGATATTAAACCACTACAACATGTCTGATGTTCTGATATTAAACCACTACAACATGTCTGATGTTCTGATATTAAACCACTACAACATGTCTGATGTTCTGATATTAAACCACTACAACATGTCTGATGTTCTGATATTAAACCACTACAACATGTCTGATGTTCTGATATTAAACCACTACAACATGTCTGATGTTCTGATATTAAACCACTACAACATGTCTGATGTTCTGATATTAAACCACTACAACATGTCTGATGTTCTGATATTAAACCACTACAACATGTCTGATGTTCTGATATTAAACCACTACAACATGTCTGATGTTCTGATATTAAACCACTACAACATGTCTGATGTTCTGATATTAAACCACTACAACATGTCTGATGTTCTGATATTAAACCACTACAACATGTCTGATGTTCTGATATTAAACCACTACAACATGTCTGATGTTCTGATATTAAACCACTACAACATGTCATGTTCTGACATGTCTGATGTTCTGATATTAAACCACTACAACATGTCAACATGTCTGATGTTCTGATATTAAACCACTACAACATGTCAATATTAAACATGTCTGATGTTCTGATATTAAACCACTACAACATGTCAACATGTCTGATGTTCTGATATTAAACCACTACAACATGTCTGATGTTCTGATATTAAACCACTACAACATGTCTGATGTTCTGATATTAAACCACTACAACATGTCAACATGATGTTCTGATATTAAACCACTACAACATGTCAACATGTCTGATGTTCTGATATTAAACCACTACAACATGTCTGATGTTCTGATATTAAACCACTACAACATGTCTGATGTTCTGATATTAAACCACTACAACATGTCAACATGTCTGATGTTCTGATATTAAACCACTACAACATGTCTGATGTTCTGATATTAAACCACTACAACATGTCTGATGTTCTGATATTAAACCACTACAACATGTCTGATGTTCTGATATTAAACCACTACAACATGTCTGATGTTCTGATATTAAACCACTACAACATGTCTGATGTTCTGATATTAAACCACTACAACATGTCTGATGTTCTGATATTAAACCACTACAACATGTCTGATGTTCTGATATTAAACCACTACAACATGTCAACATGTCTGATGTTCTGATATTAAACCACTACAACATGTCAACATGTCTGATGTTCTGATATTAAACCACTACAACATGTCAACATGTCTGATGTTCTGATATTAAACCACTACAACATGTCTGATGTTCTGATATTAAACCACTACAACATGTCTGATGTTCTGATATTAAACCACTACAACATGTCTGATGTTCTGATATTAAACCACTACAACATGTCAACATGTCTGATGTTCTGATATTAAACCACTACAACATGTCTGATGTTCTGATATTAAACCACTACAACATGTCTGATGTTCTGATATTAAACCACTACAACATGTCTGATGTTCTGATATTAAACCACTACAACATGTCTGATGTTCTGATATTAAACCACTACAACATGTCTGATGTTCTGATATTAAACCACTACAACATGTCTGATGTTCTGATATTAAACCACTACAACATGTCTGATGTTCTGATATTAAACCACTACAACATGTCTGATGTTCTGATATTAAACCACTACAACATGTCTGATGTTCTGATATTAAACCACTACAACATGTCTGATGTTCTGATATTAAACCACTACAACATGTCAACATGTCTGATGTTCTGATATTAAACCACTACAACATGTCTGATGTTCTGATATTAAACCACTACAACATGTCTGATGTTCTGATATTAAACCACTACAACATGTCTGATGTTCTGATATTAAACCACTACAACATGTCTGATGTTCTGATATTAAACCACTACAACATGTCTGATGTTCTGACATTAAACCACTACAACATGTCTGATGTTCTGACATTAAACCACTGTCTGATGTTCTGATATTAAACCACTACAACATGTCTGATGTTCTGATATTAAACCACTACAACATGTCTGATGTTCTGATATTAAACCACTACAACATGTCTGATGTTCTGATATTAAACCACTACAACATGTCTGATGTTCTGATATTAAACCACTACAACATGTCTGATGTTCTGATATTAAACCACTACAACATGTCTGATGTTCTGATATTAAACCACTACAACATGTCTGATGTTCTGATATTAAACCACTACAACATGTCAACATGTCTGATGTTCTGATATTAAACCACTACAACATGTCTGATGTTCTGATATTAAACCACTACAACATGTCTGATGTTCTGATATTAAACCACTACAACATGTCTGATGTTCTGATATTAAACCACTACAACATGTCAACATGTCTGATGTTCTGATATTAAACCACTACAACATGTCTGATGTTCTGATATTAAACCACTACAACATGTCAACATGTCTGATGTTCTGATATTAAACCACTACAACATGTCAATGTGTCTGATGTTCTGATATTAAACCACTACAACATGTCTGATGTTCTGATATTAAACCACTACAACATGTGTGTCTGATGTTCTGATATTAAACCACTACAACATGTCTGATGTTCTGATATTAAACCACTACAACATGTCTGATGTTCTGATATTAAACCACTACAACATGTCTGATGTTCTGATATTAAACCACTACAACATGTCTGATGTTCTGATATTAAACCACTACAACATGTCTGATGTTCTGATATTAAACCACTACAACATGTCTGATGTTCTGATATTAAACCACTACAACATGTCTGATGTTCTGATATTAAACCATGTCTACAACATGTCTGATGTTCTGATATTAAACCACTACAACATGTCTGATGTTCTGATATTAAACCACTACAACATGTCTGATGTTCTGATATTAAACCACTACAACATGTCTGATGTTCTGATATTAAACCACTACAACAACATGTCTGATGTTCTGATATTAAACCATTACAACATGTCTGATGTTCTGATATTAAACCACTACAACATGTCAACATGTCTGATGTTCTGATATTAAACCACTACAACATGTCAACATGTCTGATGTTCTGATATTAAACCACTACAACATGTCAACATGTCTGATGTTCTGATATTAAACCACTACAACATGTCAACATGTCTGATGTTCTGATATTAAACCACTACAACATGTCTGATGTTCTGATATTAAACCACTACAACATGTCTGATGTTCTGATATTAAACCACTACAACATGTCAACATGTCTGATGTTCTGATATTAAACCACTACAACATGTCTGATGTTCTGATATTAAACCACTACAACATGTCTGATGTTCTGATATTAAACCACTACAACATGTCTGATGTTCTGATATTAAACCACTACAACATGTCATGTTCTGATATTAAACCATGTCTGATGTTCTGATATTAAACCACTACAACATGTCTGATGTTCTGATATTAAACCACTACAACATGTCTGATGTTCTGATATTAAACCACTACAACATGTCTGATGTTCTGATATTAAACCACTACAACATGTCTGATGTTCTGATATTAAACCACTACAACATGTCTGATGTTCTGATATTAAACCACTACAACATGTCTGATGTTCTGATATTAAACCACTACAACATGTCTGATGTTCTGATATTAAACCACTACAACATGTCAACATGTCTGATGTTCTGATATTAAACCACTACAACATGTCAATATGTCTGATGTTCTGACATTAAACCACTACAACATGTCAACATGTCTGATGTTCTGATATTAAACCACTACACCATGTCTGATGTTCTGATATTAAACCACTACAACATGTCTGATGTTCTGACATTAAACCACTACAACATGTCAACATGTCTGATGTTCTGATATTAAACCACTACAACATGTCTGATGTTCTGATATTAAACCACTACAACATGTCTGATGTTCTGATATTAAACCACTACAACATGTCTGATGTTCTGATATTAAACCACTACAACATGTCTGATGTTCTGATATTAAACCACTACAACATGTCTGATGTTCTGATATTAAACCACTACAACATGTCTGATGTTCTGATATTAAACCACTACAACATGTCTGATGTTCTGATATTAAACCACTACAACATGTCTGATGTTCTGACATTAAACCACTACAACATGTCTGATGTTCTGATATTAAACCACTACAACATGTCTGATGTTCTGACATTAAACCACTACAACATGTCAACATGTCTGATGTTCTGATATTAAACCACTACAACATGTCTGATGTTCTGATATTAAACCACTACAACATGTCTGATGTTCTGATATTAAACCACTACAACATGTCTGATGTTCTGACATTAAACCACTACAACATGTCTGATGTTCTGATATTAAACCACTACAACATGTCTGATGTTCTGATATTAAACCACTACAACATGATGTTCTGATGTCTGATGTTCTGATATTAAACCACTACAACATGTCTGATGTTCTGATATTAAACCACTACAACATGTCTGATGTTCTGATATTAAACCTACACATGTTCTGACATGTCTGATGTTCTGATATTAAACCACTACAACATGTCTGATGTTCTGATATTAAACCACTACAACATGTCTGATGTTCTGATATTAAACCACTACAACATGTCTGATGTTCTGATATTAAACCACTACAACATGTCTGATGTTCTGATATTAAACCACTACAACATGTCATGTTCTGACATGTGTCTGATGTTCTGATATTAAACCACTACAACATGTCTGATGTTCTGATATTAAACCACTACAACATGTCAACATGTTGATGTTCTGATATTAAACCACTACAACATGTCAACATGATGTTCTGACATTAAACCACTACAACATGTCAACATGTCTGATGTTCTGACATTAAACCACTACAACATGTCAACATGTCTGATGTTCTGACATTAAACCACTACAACATGTCAATATGTCTGATGTTCTGATATTAAACCACTACAACATGTCTGATGTTCTGATATTAAACCACTACAACATGTCTGATGTTCTGATATTAAACCACTACAACATGTCTGATGTTCTGATATTAAACCACTACAACATGTCAACATGTCTGATGTTCTGATATTAAACCACTACAACATGTCTGATGTTCTGATATTAAACCACTACAACATGTCTGATGTTCTGATATTAAACCACTACAACATGTCAACATGTCTGATGTTCTGATATTAAACCACTACAACATGTCTGATGTTCTGATATTAAACCACTACAACATGTCTGATGTTCTGATATTAAACCACTACAACATGTCAACATGTCTGATGTTCTGATATTAAACCACTACAACATGTCAACATGTGTTCTGATGTGTTCTGATATTAAACCACTACAACATGTCTGATGTTCTGATATTAAACCACTACAACATGTCAACATGTCTGATGTTCTGATATTAAACCACTACAACATGTCTGATGTTCTGATATTAAACCACTACAACATGTCTGATGTTCTGATATTAAAAACCACTACAACATGTCTGATGTTCTGATATTAAACCACTACAACATGTCTGATGTTCTGATATTAAACCACTACAACATGTCAACATGTCTGATGTTCTGATATTAAACCACTACAACATGTTCAACCATGTCTGATGTTCTGATATTAAACCACTACAACATGTCTGATGTTCTGATATTAAACCACTACAACATGTCTGATGTTCTGATATTAAACCACTACAACATGTCTGATGTTCTGATATTAAACCACTACAACATGTCTGATGTTCTGATATTAAACCACTACAACATGTCTGATGTTCTGATATTAAACCACTACAACATGTCTGATGTTCTGATATTAAACCACTACAACATGTCTGATGTTCTGATATTAAACCACTACAACATGTCTGATGTTCTGATATTAAACCACTACAACATGTCTGATGTTCTGATATTAAACCACTACAACATGTCAACATGTCTGATGTTCTGATATTAAACCATTACAACATGTCTGATGTTCTGATATTAAACCACTACAACATGTCAACATGTCTGATGTTCTGATATTAAACCACTACAACATGTCTGATGTTCTGATATTAAACCACTACAACATGTCTGATGTTCTGATATTAAACCACTACAACATGTCTGATGTTCTGATATTAAACCACTACAACATGTCATGTTCTGATAATAAACCATGTCTGATGTTCTGATATTAAACCACTACAACATGTCTGATGTTCTGATATTAAACCACTACAACATGTCTGATGTTCTGATATTAAACCACTACAACATGTCTGATGTTCTGATATTAAACCACTACAACATGTCAACATGTCTGATGTTCTGATATTAAACCACTACAACATGTCTGATGTTCTGATATTAAACCACTACAACATGTCATGTTCTGATAATAAACCATGTCTGATGTTCTGATATTAAACCACTACAACATGTCAACATGATGTTCTGATATTAAACCACTACAACATGTCTGATGTTCTGATATTAAACCACTACAACATGTCTGATGTTCTGATATTAAACCACTACAACATGTCAACATGTCTGATGTTCTGATATTAAACCATTACAACATGTCTGATGTTCTGATATTAAACCACTACAACATGTCATGTTCTGACATGTCTGATGTTCTGATATTAAACCACTACAACATGTCAACATGATGTTCTGATATTAAACCACTACAACATGTCAACATGTCTGATGTTCTGACATTAAACCACTACAACATGTCTGATGTTCTGATAATAAACCACTGTCTGATGTTCTGATATTAAACCACTACAACATGTCTGATGTTCTGATATTAAACCACTACAACATGTCTGATGTTCTGATATTAAACCACTACAACATGTCTGATGTTCTGATATTAAACCACTACAACATGTCTGATGTTCTGATATTAAACCACTACAACATGTCAACATGTCTGATGTTCTGATATTAAACCACTACAACATGTCAACATGTCTGATGTTCTGATATTAAACCACTACAACATGTCTGATGTTCTGATATTAAACCACTACAACATGTCTGATGTTCTGATATTAAACCACTACAACATGTCTGATGTTCTGATATTAAACCACTACAACATGTCTGATGTTCTGATATTAAACCACTACAACATGTCTGATGTTCTGATATTAAACCACTACAACATGTCAACATGTCTGATGTTCTGATATTAAACCACTACAACATGTCTGATGTTCTGATATTAAACCACTACAACATGTCTGATGTTCTGACATTAAACCACTACAACATGTCAACATGTCTGATGTTCTGATATTAAACCACTACAACATGTCTGATGTTCTGATATTAAACCACTACAACATGTCTGATGTTCTGATATTAAACCACTACAACATGTCTGATGTTCTGATAATAAACCACTACAACATGTCTGATGTTCTGATATTAAACCACTACAACATGTCTGATGTTCTGATATTAAACCACTACAACATGTCTGATGTTCTGATATTAAACCACTACAACATGTCTGATGTTCTGATATTAAACCACTACAACATGTCTGATGTTCTGATATTAAACCACTACAACATGTCTGATGTTCTGATATTAAACCACTACAACATGTCTGATGTTCTGATAATAAACCACTACAACATGTCTGATGTTCTGATATTAAACCACTACAACATGTCTGATGTTCTGATAATAAACCACTACAACATGTCTGATGTTCTGATATTAAACCACTACAACATGTCAACATGTCTGATGTTCTGATATTAAACCACTACAACATGTCTGATGTTCTGATATTAAACCACTACAACATGTCTGATGTTCTGATATTAAACCACTACAACATGTCTGATGTTCTGATATTAAACCACTACAACATGTCTGATGTTCTGATATTAAACCACTACAACATGTCTGATGTTCTGATATTAAACCACTACAACATGTCTGATGTTCTGATATTAAACCACTACAACATGTCTGATGTTCTGATATTAAACCACTACAACATGTCTGATGTTCTGATATTAAACCACTACAACATGTCTGATGTTCTGATATTAAACCACTACAACATGTCTGATGTTCTGATATTAAACCACTACAACATGTCTGATGTTCTGATATTAAACCACTACAACATGTCTGATGTTCTGATATTAAACCACTACAACATGTCTGATGTTCTGATATTAAACCACTACAACATGTCTGATGTTCTGATATTAAACCACTACAACATGTCTGATGTTCTGATATTAAACCACTACAACATGTCTGATGTTCTGATATTAAACCACTACAACATGTCAACATGATGTTCTGATATTAAACCACTACAACATGTCTGATGTTCTGATATTAAACCACTACAACATGTCAACATGTCTGATGTTCTGATATTAAACCACTACAACATGTCTGATGTTCTGATATTAAACCACTACAACATGTCTGATGTTCTGATATTAAACCACTACAACATGTCTGATGTTCTGATATTAAACCACTACAACATGTCTGATGTTCTGACATTAAACCACTACAACATGTCTGATGTTCTGACATTAAACCACTACAACATGTCAACATGTCTGATGTTCTGATATTAAACCACTACACCATGTCTGATGTTCTGATATTAAACCACTACAACATGTCAACATGTCTGATGTTCTGATATTAAACCACTACAACATGTCTGATGTTCTGACATTAAACCACTACAACATGTCAACATGTCTGATGTTCTGATATTAAACCACTACAACATGTCTGATGTTCTGATATTAAACCACTACAACATGTCTGATGTTCTGATATTAAACCACTACAACATGTCTGATGTTCTGATATTAAACCACTACAACATGTCTGATGTTCTGATATTAAACCACTACAACATGTCTGATGTTCTGACATTAAACCACTACAACATGTCAACATGTCTGATGTTCTGATATTAAACCACTACAACATGTCTGATGTTCTGATATTAAACCACTACAACATGTCAACATGTCTGATGTTCTGATATTAAACCACTACAACATGTCTGATGTTCTGATATTAAACCACTACAACATGTCTGATGTTCTGATATTAAACCACTACAACATGTCTGATGTTCTGATTAAACCACTACAACATAATGTTCCACTACAACATGTCACATTAAACCATGTCTGATGTTCTGATATTAAACCACTACAACATGTCTGATGTTCTGATATTAAACCACTACAACATGTCAACATGTCTGATGTTCTGATATTAAACCACTACAACATGTCTGATGTTCTGACATTAAACCACTACAACATGTCTGATGTTCTGATATTAAACCACTACAACATGTCTGATGTTCTGATATTAAACCACTACAACATGTCTGATGTTCTGACATTAAACCACTACAACATGTCTGATGTTCTGACATTAAACCACTACAACATGTCTGATGTTCTGATATTAAACCACTACAACATGTCTGATGTTCTGATATTAAACCACTACAACATGTCTGATGTTCTGACATTAAACCACTACAACATGTCTGATGTTCTGATATTAAACCACTACAACATGTACAACATGTCTGATGTTCTGACATTAAACCACTACAACATGTCTGATGTTCTGATATTAAACCACTACAACATGTCAACATGTCTGATGTTCTGATATTAAACCACTACAACATGTCTGATGTTCTGATATTAAACCACTACAACATGTCTGATGTTCTGATATTAAACCACTACAACATGTCTGATGTTCTGATATTAAACCACTACAACATGTCAACATGTCTGATGTTCTGATATTAAACCACTACAACATGTCATGTTCTGATATTAAACCATGTCTGATGTTCTGATATTAAACCACTACAACATGTCTGATGTTCTGATATTAAACCACTACAACATGTCTGATGTTCTGATATTAAACCACTACAACATGTCTGATGTTCTGATATTAAACCACTACAACATGTCAACATGATGTTCTGATATTAAACCACTACAACATGTCTGATGTTCTGATATTAAACCACTACAACATGTCTGATGTCTGATGTTCTGACATTAAACCACTACAACATGTCAACATGTCTGATGTTCTGATATTAAACCACTACACCATGTCTGATGTTCTGATATTAAACCACTACAACATGTCAACATGTCTGATGTTCTGATGTCAACATTCTGATATTAAACCACTACAACATGTCTGATGTTCTGACATTAAACCACTACAACATGTCAATATGTCTGATGTTCTGATATTAAACCACTACAACATGTCTGATGTTCTGATATTAAAACCACTACAACATGTCTGATGTTCTGATATTAAACCACTACAACATGTCTGATGTTCTGATATTAAACCACTACAACATGTCTGATGTTCTGACATTAAACCACTACAACATGTCAACATGATGTTCTGATATTAAACCACTACAACATGTCTGATGTTCTGATATTAAACCACTACAACATGTCAACATGTCTGATGTTAAACCACTACTGATATTAAGCCACTACAACATGTCAACATGATGTTCTGATATTAAACCACTACAACATGTCAACATGATGTTCTGATATTAAAACCACTACAACATGTCTGATGTTCTGACATTAAACCACTACAACATGTCTGATGTTCTGACATTAACCACTACAACATGTCTGATGTTCTGATATTAAACCACTACAACATGTCTGATGTTCAATGTTCTGATTAAACCACTACAACATGTCTGATGTTCTGATATTAAACCACTACAATGTCTGATGTTCTGATGTTCTGATATTAAACCACTACAACATGTCTGATGTTCTGATATTAAACCACTTATGTCTGAACCACTACAACATGTCTGATGTTCTGATATTAAACCACTACAACATGTCTGATGTTCTGATATTAAAACCACTACAACATGTCTGATGTTCTGACATTAAACCACTACAACATGTCTGATGTTCTGATATTAAACCACTACAACATGTCTGATGTTCTGATATTAAACCACTACAACATGTCTGATGTTCTGATATTAAACCACTACAACATGTCAACATGTCTGATGTTCTGATATTAAACCACTACAACATGTCAACATGTCTGATGTTCTGATATTAAACCACTACAACATGTCTGATGTTCTGATATTAAACCACTACAACATGTCTGATGTTCTGATATTAAACCACTACAACATGTCTGATGTTCTGATATTAAACCACTACAACATGTCAACATGTCTGATGTTCTGATATTAAACCACTACAACATGTCTGATGTTCTGATATTAAACCACTACAACATGTCTGATGTTCTGATATTAAACCACTACAACATGTCTGATGTTCTGACATTAAACCACTACAACATGTCAACATGTCTGATGTTCTGATATTAAACCACTACAACATGTCAACATGTCTGATGTTCTGATATTAAACCACTACAACATGTCTGATGTTCTGACATTAAACCACTACAACATGTCTGATGTTCTGATATTAAACCACTACAACATGTCTGATGTTCTGATATTAAACCACTACAACATGTCAACATGTCTGATGTTCTGATATTAAACCACTACAACATGTCTGATGTTCTGACATTAAACCACTACAACATGTCTGATGTTCTGATATTAAGCCACTACAACATGTCAACATGTCTGATGTTCTGATATTAAACCACTACAACATGTCTGATGTTCTGACATTAAACCACTACAACATGTCTGATGTTCTGATATTAAACCACTACAGCATGTCTGATGTTCTGATATTAAGCCACTACAACATGTCAACATGTCTGATGTTCTGATATTAAACCACTACAACATGTCAGCATGTCTGATGTTCTGATATTAAAACCACTACAACATGTCTGATGTTCTGATATTAAGCCACTGCAACATGTCTGATGTTCTGATATTAAACCACTGCAACATAATCTGATGTTCTGATATTAAACCACTACAACATGTCTGATGTTCTGATATTAAACCACTACAACATGTCAACATGTCTGATGTTCTGATATTAAGCCACTACAACATGTCAACATGTCTGATGTTCTGATATTAAACCACTACAACATGTCTGATGTTCTGATGTAAACCACTACAACATGTCTGATGTTCTGATATTAAGCCACTACAACATGTCTGTCTGATGTTCTGACATTAAGCCACTACAACATGTCTGATGTTCTGATAATAAACCACTACAACATGTC
>NC_068433.1:2372382-2377553 GCF_023373465.1 Oncorhynchus keta
CACCACGCTGCATTTCGGTCCGACTCTCTTTCAACAAACGAAGAAACGGCGTTACAGATCCTGATGTTATTTCATAGCAATGTAAAACCTTTTTGTAAATGTGGGTTTCTCTCTGTCAAAGAAATGAGAGAAAACTGATAGAAATCCTCAGGATTACATTAAGGGGACATTTCCCTTCTCTGCTTCAGTTTGGTCCTCCTGATGGAGGTGATGGAGGTCATTGCTAACTTAGAGATGTCAGCAGCAGGTCATGATGAGATTGGTGCCTCATTGGTGGAATCAATGTCTTCCTCGATCACCGAACCTCCTAACGTTATATCTTCACCAAATCTATGCAAACTGGTATCGTTCCTAAAGATTTGAAAATTGTCAAAGTTAAATCTGTGGATTCAAGATCCTTTATAAACTTATCGCCCACTATCTGTACTACCATGTGTTACTACCAAGTTGGTTTATAAGAGAAAACATTTTAATCAACACTGTATTCTATATGAGCACCAATATGGTTTTGATAAAAACTACTCCACAGATAGGGCTCTTTTGCAACTTGTAGATCAAATCTTTACAGCCCTTAACAACAATGAATACGCTCTTGGCATCTTTTTAGATTTATCCAAAGCCTTTGACACGGTTGGTCATGAAATATTACCTTCTAAATTGCATTATTATGTTTTTCATGATTAAACACATAATTGGTTATAGTTATGTTTATGATAGAGAACAATTTGTTTATACAAATGGCTTGGCATCTACCAGGGCCAAGACAACTGGACCGTTGTTATTCCTAATCTATATCAATAACCTGACTGCTGGGTCTACTACCATACTAATCTATATCAATAACCTGACTGCTGGGTCTTCTACCATACTAATATATATCAATAACCTGACTGCTGGGTCTTCGACCATACTAATCTATATCAATAACCTTTCTGCTGGGTCTTCTACCATACTAATATATATCAATAACCTGACTGCTAGGTCTGCTATCATACTAATCTATATAAATCACCTTACTGCTGGGTCTTCTACCATACTAATCTATATCAATAACCTTACTGCTGGGTCTTCTACCATACTAATCTATATCAATAACCTTACTGCTGGGTCTTCTACCATACTAATCTATATCAATAACCTTTCTGCTGGGTCTTCTACCATACTAATATATATCAATAACCTGACTGCTGGGTCTGCTATCATACTAATCTATATAAATAACCTTACTGCTGGGTCTTCTACCATACTAATCTATATCAATAACCTTACTGCTGGGTCTTCTACCATACTCATCTATATAAATAACCTTACTGCTGGGTCTTCTACAATACTAATCTATATCAATAACCTTTCTGCTGGGTCTTCTACCATACTAATCTATATCAATAACCTGCTGGGTCTTCTACCATACTAATCTATATCAATAACCTTACTGCTGGGTCTTCTAACATACTAATCTATATCAATAACCTGACTGCTGGGTCTTCTACCATACTAATCTATATCAATAATCTTACTGCTGGGTCTTCTATGGATTCCCCCAGGTCCCAGTTTACCTAAACCCTTCAATGGATTCTCCCAGGTCCCAGTTTACCTAAACCCTTCAATGGATTCTACCAGGTCCCAGACAGTTTACCTAAACCAGCTTGAATGGATTCTTCCAGGTCCCCAGACAGTTTACCTAAACCCTTCCAATGGATTCTCCCAGGTCCCAGTTTACCTAAACCCTTCAATGGATTCTTCCAGGTCCCAGTTTACCTAAACCCTTTAATGGATTCTTCCAGGTCCCAGACAGTTTACCTAAACCCTTTAATGGATTCTCCCAGGTCCCAGACAGTCTACCTAAACCCTTTAATGGATTCTCCCAGGTCCCAGACAGTTTACCTAAACCCTTTAATGGATTCTCCCAGGTCCCAGATACAGTTTACCTAAACCCTTTAATGGATTCTCTTTCCAGGTTAATTCTGACATCCATCTATATAAACACAACACACTGTGATAACCTTCACCCTCCCCACTACCGCACCTCACATAGTCAATTCTCTCCACCATACTTTGGAATTCTTGTCTTCACATTGCAAAAAACCTTATCATCCCTCAATAACTTCAAGCAAAGACGAGGTCAGCCTGATGAACCAAACTACCCGATAATCCCCCCCATGAAGACTGGGGGTCAGCCTGATGAACCAAACTACTCAGTAATCCCCCCCATGAAAACTGGGGGTCAGCCTGATGAACCAAACTACCCGATAATCCCCCCATGAAGACTGAGGGTCAGCATGATGAACCAAACTACCCCATAATCCCCTCATGAAGACTGGGGGTCAGCATGATGAACCAAACTACCCGATAATCCCCCCCATGAAGACTGGGGGTCAGCCTGATGAACCAAACTACTCTGCAATCCCCCATGAAAACTGAGGTCAGCCTGATGAACCAAACTATCCGATAATCCCCCATGAAGACCGAGGGTCGCATGATGAACCAAACTACCCATAATCCCCTCATGAAGACTGGGGGTCAGCATGATGAACCAAACTACCCGATAATCCCCCATGAAGACTGGGGGTCAGCATGATGAACCAAACTACCCGATAATCCCCCATGAAGACTGGGGGTCAGCCTGATGAACCAAACTTCTCAGTAATCCCCCATGAAAACTGGGGGTCAGCCCAGAACCAAACTATCCGATAATCCCCCCATGAAGACTGAGGGTCAGCATGATGAACCAAACTACCCCATAATCCCCTCATGAAGACTGGGGGTCAGCATGATGAACCAAACTACCCGATAATCCCCCCCATGAAGACTGGGTCAGCATGATGAACCAAACTACCCCATAATCCCCCATGAAGACTGGGGGTCAGCATGATGAACCAAACTGCCCCATAATCCCCTCATGAAGACTGGGGGTCAGCATGATGAACCAAACTACCCGATAATCCCCCCATGAAGACTGGGGGTCAGCATGATGAACCAAACTACCCGGGATAATCCCCCATGAAGACTGGGGTCAGCCTGATGAACCAAACTACTCAGTAATCCCCCATGAAAACTGGGGGTCAGCCTGATGAACCAAACTATCCGATAATCCCCCATGAAGACTGAGGGTCAGCATGATGAACCAAACTACCCCATAACTCCTCATGAAGACTGGGGGTCAGCATGATGAACCAAACTACCCGATAATCCCCCATGAAGACTGGGGGTCAGCATGATGAACCAAACTACCCCATAATCCCCCATGGCGACTGGGGGTCAGCATGATGAACCAAACTACTCCGATAATCCTCATGAAGACTGGGGGTCAGGCATGATGAACCAAACTACCCGATAATCCCTCATGAAGACTGGGGGTCAGCATGATGAACCAAACTACCCCATAATCCCTCATGAAGACTGGGGGTCAGCATGATGAACCAAATCCACCCATAATCCCCTCATGAAGACTGGGGTCAGCATGATGAACCAAACTACCCCATAATCCCCTCATAAGACTGGGGGTCAGCATGATGAACCAAAACTACCCATAATCCTCTCATGTGAAGACTGGGGGTCAGCATGATGAACCAAACACCCCATAACTCTCATGAAGACTGGGGGTCAGTATGGATGTGAACCAAACTACCCGATAATCCCTCATGAAGATTGGGGGTCAGCATGATGAACCAAACTACCCCATAATCCCCCCTTATGAAGACTGGCCAGTCAGCCTGATGAACCAAACTACTCAGTAATCCTCCCCATGAAAACTGGGGGGTCAGCCTGATGAACCAAACTACCCGATAATCCTATGAAGACTGAGGGTCAGCATGATGAACCAAACTACCTCATAATCCCTCATGAAGACTGGGGGTCAGCATGATGAACCAAACTACCCGATAATCCCCCCCATGAAGACTGGGGGTCAGCCTGATGAACC
Source organism: Oncorhynchus keta (assembly GCF_023373465.1). NCBI lineage: Eukaryota > Metazoa > Chordata > Actinopteri > Salmoniformes > Salmonidae > Oncorhynchus > Oncorhynchus keta. The sequence goes on from NC_068433.1 coordinate 2,376,305, forward strand.
AAACTACTCAGTAATCCCCCCCATGAAAACTGGGGGTCAGCCTGATGAACCAAACTACCCGATAATCCCCCCATGAAGACTGAGGGTCAGCATGATGAACCAAACTACCCCATAATCCCCTCATGAAGACTGGGGGTCAGCATGATGAACCAAACTACCCGATAATCCCCCATGAAGACTGGGGGTCAGCATGATGAACCAAACTACTCGATAATCCCCCCCATGAAGACTGGGGGTCGTGCCTGATGAACCAAACTACTCAGTAATCCCCATGAAATCAGTCAGCCTGATGAACCAAACTATCCGATAATCCCATGAAGACTGAGGGTCAGCATGATGAACCAAACTACCCCATAATCCCCTCATGAAGATCAGTCAGCATGATGAACCAAACTACCCGATAATCCCCCATGAAGACTGGGGTCAGGGCATGATGAACCAAACTACCCCATAATCCCCCATGAAGACTGGGGGTCAGCATGATGAACCAAAACTACCCCATAATCCCCCTCATGAAGACTGGGGTCAGCATGATGGAACCAAACTACTCGATAATCCCCCATGAAGACTGGGGGTCAGCATGATGAACCAAACTACCCGATAATCCCCCCATGAAGACTGGGGGCTGGCCTGGATGAACCAAACTACTCAGTAATCCCCCATGAAAACTGGGGGTCAGCCTGGATGAACCAAACTATCCGATAATCCCCCATGAAGACTGAGGGTCAGCATGATGAACCAAACTACCCCATAATCCCCCATGAAGACTGGGGGTCAGCATGATGAACCAAACTACCTGATAATCCCCCATGAAGACTGGGGGGTCAGCATGATGAACCAAACTACCCCATAATCCCCCATGAAGACTGAGGGTCAGCATGATGAACCAAACTACCCCATAATCCCCTCATGAAGACTGGGGGTCAGCATGATGAACCAAACTACCCGATAATCCCCCCATGAAGACTGGGGGTCAGCATGATGAACCAAACTACCCCATAATCCCCTCATGAAGACTGGGGGTCAGCATGATGAACCAAACTACCCCATAATCCCCTCATGAAGACTGGGGGTCGGCATGATGAACCAAACTACCCCATAATCCCCCCATGAAGACTGAGGGTCAGCATGATGAACCAAACTACCCCATAATCCCTCATGAAGACTGGGGGTCAGCATGATGAACCAAACTACCCCATAATCCCCCATGAAGACTGGGGGTCAGCATGAGAACCAAACTACCCGATAA
>NC_068433.1:2377653-2392653 GCF_023373465.1 Oncorhynchus keta
TATTAAAGGGATGAGCAGTGTGTATTAAAGGGATGCCCACAGTGTGTATTAAAGGGATGACCACAGTGTGTATTAAAGGGATGACCACAGTGGGTATTAAAGGGATGAGCAGTGTGTATTAAAGGGATGAGCAGTGTGTATTAAAGGGATGCCCACAGTGTGTATTAAAGGGATGACCACAGTGTGTATTAAAGGGATGAGCAGTGTGTATTAAAGGGATGAGCAGTGTGTATTAAAGGGATGACCACAGTGTGTATTAAAGGGATGAGCAGTGTGTATTAAAGGGATGAGCACAGTGTGTATTAAATGGATGACCACTGTGTGTATTAAAGGGATGACCACAGTGTGTATTAAAGGGATGACCACAGTGTGTATTAAAGGGATCACCACAGTGGGTATTAAAGGGATGACCACAGTGTGTATTAAAGGGATGACCACAGTGTGTATTAAAGGGATGAGCACAGTGTGTGTTAAAGGGATGACCACAGTGTGTTGAAGGGATGATCAGAGTGTGTATTAAAGAGATGAGCACAGTGTGTATTAAAGGGATGACCACAGTGTGTATTAAAGGGATGACCACAGTGTGTATTAAAGGGATGACCACAGTGTGTATTAAAGGGATGAGCAGTGTGTATTAAAGGGATGACCACAGTGTGTATTAAAGGGATGAGCACAGTGTGTATTAAAGGGATGAGCAGTGTGTATTAAAGGGATGACCACAGTGTGTATTAAAGGGATGAGCACAGTGTCTTAAAGGTGGTGTGCAGTAGAACAATACACTCTTAGAAATCAGGGTACGTATTGTTCCCTGGGGTAAAAAGGAACATCAGAATAGAGGTACACATAATGGTCTCACATTTTGCTACCTTTTAGGGTACATGTGCAGATAAAGAGTATAATGGTATATTTTAAGGGTGCATGTGCAGATAAAGAGTATAATGTAATATTTTAAGGGTACATGTGCAGATAAAGAGTATAATGGTATATTTTCAGGAACATGTTTAGATAAAAAGTATAATTGCACCTTAAGGGTACAAGTGCAGAAAAAATACTAAAATCCTGTTTTCACCTTGTCATTATGGGGTATTGTGTGTAGAATGATTAGGAAAACTTGAACTTCATCCATTTTTGAATAATGCTGCAATGTAACAAAATGTGGAACGGGTCAAGGGGTCTGAATACTTTCCCAATGCACTGTGCATTTCTGTTACCCAGGGTACGAACATATTTTGGGTACCCTCAATACCCACTATAAGGTACAATGACACCCTAAAAGGAAAAAAGCATGCATTTGTACCTGTGGAGAAAGGTACTCTCTGAGGTATGAACTGGGATACAATTATGTACCTATAACCAAAAGTACAAAGGAGGACCTCAGTAACAACCAGTTGTACCCTTTAGGAACACATCTAAACCTTTATTTCTGACTTCACTTCAGATTCTCCTTCTACATAGTATTATCTTTGTTTGTCCTTCCTGTCCTCCTTTTCACTCCTCTGCTTTTCGTCTCATTTTTCCCATTCTCTATCTCTCCATCTCTTGGTTCCTTTTTATTTCTCTCCATCTCTCTCATTCCCTCGCTCTCTTTATGCGAGAGCCTCCTTCTTGGGTCGGGGTTTGTTTCCCAGGAGAGCATCCATCTCTGCTACGGTCTGAGGGGAAAGCTGGGAGAGGACCTGAAGGAGACCAGGGTGGATGGGGGAAACGGGGAAGAGAGAGCAGAGGGAAGGAGAGAGTGTGGATGAGGTGATCTTCATAAATAATAACATCAGATTACTCTACTGGACTATACATCACATCTATACATCACATCTACACATCACATCTATACATCTATACATCACATCTATACATCACATCTACACATCTATACATCACATCTATACATCTATACATCACATCTATACATCACATCTACACATCTATACATCACATCTATACATGACATCTACACATCACATCTATACATCACATCTATACATCACATCTATACATCACGTCTATACATCACATCTATACATCACATCTATACATCACATCTATACATCACATCTATACATCTATACATCACATCTATACATCTATACATCACATCTATACATCACATCTACACATCTATACATCACATCTATACATCACATCTATACATCACATCTATACATCACATCTATACATCTATACATCACATCTATACATCACATCTACACATCTATACATCACATCTATACATCACATCTATACATCACATCTATACATCACATCTATACATCTATACATCACATCTATACATCACATCTATACATCACATCTATACATCACATCTATACATCACATCTATACATCACATCTACACATCTATACATCACATCTATACATCACATCTATACATCACATCTATACATCACATCTATACATCTATACATCACATCTATACATCACATCTATACATCACATCTATACATCACATCTATACATCACATCTATACATCACATCTATACATCTATACATCACATCTATACATCACATCTATACATCACATATACACATCTATACATCACATCTATACATCTATACATCACATCTATACATCACATCTATACATCTATACATCACATCTATACATCACATCTATACATCACATCTACACATCTATACATCACATCTACACATCTATACATCACATCTACACATCTATACATCACATCTATACATGACATCTACACATCTATACATCACATCTACACATCTATACATCACATCTATACATGACATCTACACATCTACACATCACATCTATACATCACATCTATACATCACATCTATACATCACATCTATACATCACATCTATACATCACATCTATACATCACATCTATACATCTATACATCACATCTATACATCACGTCTATACATCACATCTATACATCACATCTATACATCACATCTATACATCACATCTACACATCTATACATCACATCTATACATCACATCTATACATCACATCTATACATCTATACATCACATCTATACATCACATCTAGACATCACATCTATACATCACATCTATACATCTCTACATCACATCTATACATCACATCTATACATCACATCTATACATCTATACATCACATCTATACATCACATCTATACATCATATCTATACATCTATACATCACATCTATACGTCTATACATCACATCTATACGTCTATACATCACATCTATACATCACATCTATACATCACATCTATACATATATACATCACATCTATACATCACATCTATACATCATATCTATACATCTATACATCACATCTATACATCACATCTATACATCACATCTATACATCTCTACATCACATCAAACATCACATCTATACATCACATCTATACATCACATCTATACATCACATCTATACATGCATACATCACATCTATACATCACATCTATACATCATCACATCTATACATCATCACATCTATACATCACATCTATACATCTATACATCACATCTATACATCACATCTATACATCATCACATCTATACATCATCACATCTATACATCACATCTATACATCACATCTATACATCACATCTATACATCACATATATACATCACATCTATACATCTATACATCACATCTATACATCACATCTATACATCTCTACATCACATCTATACATCACATCTATACATCACATCTATACATGCATACATCACATCTATACATCACATCTATACATCATCACATCTATACATCATCACATCTATACATCACCTCTATACATCTATACATCACATCTATACATCACATCTATCACATCAATACATCACATCTATACATCACATCTATACATCACATCTATACATCACATCTATACATCACATTGTATCAGTAATACTGGACTATACATCACCTCTATACATCTATACATCACATCTATACATCACATCTATCACATCAATACATCACATCTATACATCACATCTATACATCACATCTATACATCACATTGTATCAGTAATACTGGACTATACATCACGTCTATACATCTATACATCACATCTATACATATATACATCTATACATCACATCTATACATGCATACATCACATCTATACATCACATCTATACATCACATCTATACATCACATCTATACATGCATACATCACATCTATACATCACATCTATACATCTACACATCCCATCTATGCATATATACATCATATATATATACATCACATCTATACATCTATACATCACATCTATACATCTATAGATCACATATATACATCACATCTATACATCATGTCTATACATCATATCCATACATCTATACATCACATCTATACATACATACATCACATCTATACATCACATCTATACATCTATACATCACATCTATACATCTATAGATCACATATATACATCACATCTATACATCTATACATCACATCTATACATCTATACATCACATCTATACATCACATCTATACATCTATACATCACATCTATACATACATACATCACATCTATACATCACATCTATACATATATACATCACATCTATACATCAAATCTACACATCACGTCTATACATCTCATCTATACATCACATCTATACATCACATCTATACATCACATCTATACATCACATCTATACATCACATCTATACATCACATCTATACATCACATCTATACATCACATTATATCAGTGATACTGGGTTATACATCACATTATATCAGTAATACTGGACTATACATCACATCTATACATCACATGTATACATCACCTCTATACATCTATACATCACATCTATACATCACATCTATACATAGATACATCACATCTATACATCTACACATCCCATCTATGCATATATACATCACATCTATACATCTATACATCATATCCATACATATATACATCATATATATACATCACATCTATACATCTATACATCATATCCATACATACATACATCTCAACTATACATCACATCTATACATCTATACATCATATCCATACATACATACATCACATCTATACATCACATCTATACATCACATCTATACATACATACATCTCATCTATACATCACATCTATACATACATACATCTCATCTATACATCACATCTATACATCACATCTATACATATATACATCTCATCTATACATCACATCTATACATCACATCTATACATCACATCTATACATACATACATCTCATCTATACATCACATCTATACATCACATCTATACATACATACATCTCATCTATACATCACATCTATACATCTATACATCACATATATACATCACATCTATACATATATACATCTCATCTATACATCACATCTATACATCACATCTATACATACATACATCACATCTATACATCTATACATCACATCTATACATATATACATCTCATCTATACATCTCATCTATACATTACATCTATACATCTATACATCACATCTATACATCACATCTATACATACATACATCACATCTATACATAACATCTATACATATATACATCACATCTATACATCTATACATCACATCTATACATAACATCTATACATAACATCTATACATATATACATCACATCTATACATCTATACATCACATCTATACATAACATCTATACATATATACATCACATCTATACATCTATACATCACATCTATACATATATACATCTCATCTATACATCACATCTATACATAACATCTATACATCTATACATTACATCTATACATCTATACATCACATCTATACATCACATCTATACATACATACATCACATCTATACATAACATCTATACATATATACATCACATCTATACATCACATCTATACATCACATCTATACATCTATACATCACATCTATACATATATACATCTCATCTATACATCACATCTATACATTACATCTATACATCTCATCTATACATCACATCTATACATACATACATCACATCTATACATCACATCTATACATATATACATCTCATCTATACATCACATCTATACATCACATCTATACATACATACATCACATCTATACATCACATCTATACATCACATCTATACATCACATCTATACATCACATCTATACATCACATCTATACATCTATACATCACATCTATACATACATACATCACATCTATACATCACATCTATACATATATACATCACATCTATACATCTATACATCACATCTATACATACATACATCACATCTATACATCACATCTATACATACATACATCACATCTATACATAACATCTATACATATATACATCACATCTATACATCTATACATCACATCTATACATGACATCTATACATCTACACATCCCATCTATGCATATATACATCACATCTATACATCACATCTATACATCTACACATCCCATCTATGCATATATACATCACATCTATACATCTATACATCATATCCATACATATATTCATCACATCTATACATCACATCTATACATCTACACATCCCATCTATGCATATATACATCACATCTATACATCTATACATCATATCCATACATATATACATCACATCTATACATCACATCTATACATCAAATCCATACATCTATACATACATACATCACATCTATACATCACATCTATACATCTACACATCCCATCTATGCATATATACATCACATCTATACATCTATACATCACATCTATACATCACATCTATACATCACATCTATACATCACATTATATCAGTGATACTGGGTTATAAATCACATCTATACATTTATACATCATTTATTACCTATGCTTGGTCACTTTTTCCTACCTACATGTACAAATAACTTGACTACCCTGTACCCCGCACATTGACAGGTACCGGTACCCCGTGTATATAGCCTGGCTATTTTTGTTTTATTGTGTTGCTTGTTAATTGTTTAGTCAGTAAATCTTTTCTAACTATATTTGAACTGCAGTGTTGAACTGCAGTGTTGTTTAAGGGCTTGTGAATAAGCATTTCACTGTAAGGTCTACACCTGTTGTTTTGATTTGAGTGGTGTGTGTTACCCTGATACAGCCGAGGTTCTCTTGCAGCTGGTCTGTGTTGGTGATCCCCAGGAGAACACAGCTGACCCTCTCACTACGCAGACACCAGGCTGGGGAGTGAGTGAGAGTGAGTGAGTGAGTGAGTGAGTGAGTGAGTGAGTGAGTGAGTGAGTGAGAGACAGACAGACAGACAGACAGACAGACAGACAGACAGACAGACAGACAGACAGACAGACAGACAGACAGACAGACAGACAGACAGACAGACAAACAGAGAGACAGAGAGACAGACAGAGAGAAATCAAGAGACAGACAGAGAGAAATCAAGAGACAGGCAGGCAGACAGACATACAATGAGACAGAGAGACAGACAAAGAAACAGAGAAACATACAGAGAGAAAAAGACAGAAAAAGGCAAAAGAGAGAGAGACAGAGAGACAGAGAGACAGAGAGAGAGACAGGCAGAAAGAGAGAGACAGACAGACAGACAGACAGACAAACAGACAGACAGAGAGAGATTGAGACCGAGATTGAGACAGAGATTGAGACAGACAAACAGAGAGATAGACAGAGACAGATGAGAGGCAGGCAGACAGACAGGCAGAGAGACAGACAGAGAGACAGACAAAGAGACAGACAGACAGACAGACAGACAGACAGACAGACAGACAGACAGACAGACAGACAGACAGACAGACAGACAGACAGACAGACAGACAGACAGACAGACAGAAGAAGAGTGAAGGGAGGAAGATATCAATTGACTAACAGTTGTGAAAATATTAACTAATAATAATTCCAGAATGACGAATGAACAAACTGAATACAGTTTACACACACAGTTCACCCAGACACACACGCACAAGTGCTGAGCAATTTGTACGATTGTAAAAAATATGTTACTTAAGATCAATAATGTTTTGTTGTATTTTTTAACATTAAATGCACTATGCATTATGTGGGCTGAATGCTCTAACACAGAATAAAACAATTAACCCACTAGAGTCTATTGACGCACTGCTGCATCAATCTAACTAACATAATAAAATATTCCCAGTCTAAATCCGTCAGTTTAAACTAGAGATATCTGTTGTTTAGCGTGGGCTGTGTCTCAGTCCACAGCGTCCGCCTGTCGCACCACCCAATCTTCTGTGGAAAGTGGCAGAGCTACAGAACGGTTTGTCAGACCAGGAGACATCCCGGAAATACCAAACGGTTTGTCAGACCAGGAGACATCCGGGAAATACCAACGGTTTGAACGGTTTGTGCTTCGACCCCACAAGTGTCTAAAGGTAACCCAAATTAATGGAAGTATGGAGGCAGTTTTGTGCCAATAAAAATAAGCGGTTAAAATGTGTTAAAAAAGAGCTATATATATATTTCCTGCACTTTCTTAGATTTCCTAGATACAGGACAGACACTTCAAAAACCTTATTCCTTATGCTTTATTTTTTGACTGTCTATTTTACATTTATGAATGGTTATTCAATATGTTCTATGGGCTACAGTAGTAAAGGCCAAATTCAATATTTTATCAAATAAAAAAATGTGATACCTAAGGCGTCCTAAAATTCAAAAACAAACCGTTAAGGCTAGCTTTTTCAAGCAGAAACATTACGAGCACAAACTTCAAAAAGTTCTGGGATACTGTAAAGTTCTGGGATACTGTAAAGTTCTGGGATACTGTAAAGTTCCGGGATACTGTAAAGTTCTGGGATACTATAAAGTTCCGGGATACTGTAAAGTTCTGGGATACTGTAAAGTTCTGGGATACTGTAAAGTTCTGGGATACTGTAAAGGAGAATAGCTGCCCACTGCATTGAGGCTAGGAAACACTGTCACCAATGATAAATCCACTATAATTGAGAATTTCAATAAGCATTTTTCTATGGCTGGCCATACTTTCCACCTGGCTACCCCTACACCGATCAACAGCCCTGCACCCCCTGCAGCAACTCGCCCAAGTCTCCCACATTTCTCCTTCACCCAAATCCAGACAGCTGATGTTCTGAAAGAGCTGCAAAATCTGGACCCCTACAAATCAGCGGGGCTAGACAATCTGGACCCCTACAAATCAGCCGGACTAGAAAATCTGGACCCCTACAAATCAGACGGACTAGATAATCTGGACCCCTACAAATCAGCCGGACTAGATAATCTGGACCATCTCTTTCTAAAATGATCTGGCGAAATTGTTGCAACCCCTACTACTACCCTGTTCAACCTCTCTTTTGTCTGAGATTCCCAAAGATTGGAAAGATGCCCCTCTTCAAAGGGGGAGACACTCTAGACCCAAACTGCTACAGACCTATATCCATCCTGCCCTGCCTTTCTAAAATCTTCCCAAGGAGCACTGTGCAAGCGATAACATCGAAATGGAAGGAGTATCAGACCACTGCAAATCTACCAAGACCTGGCCGTCCCTCTAAACTTTCAGCTCATACAAGTAGAAGACTGATGCCACAAGCCACCTGGGAGACACACCAAACATGTGGAAGAAAGTGCTCTGGACAGATGAAACCAAAATTGAACTTTTGGCAACAATGCAAAACGTTATGTTTGGCGTAAAAGCAACACAGCTCATCACCCTGAACACACCATCCCCACTGTCAAACATGGTGGTGGCAGCATCATGGTTTGGGCCTGCTTTTCTTCAGTAGGGACAGGGAAGATGGTTAAAATTGATGGGAAGTTGGATGGATCCAAATACAGGACCATTCTGGAAGAAAACCTGATGGAGTCTGCAAAAGACCTGAGACTGGGACGGAGAATTTTCTTCCAACAAGACAATGATCCAAAACATAAAGCAAAATCTACAATAGAATGGTTCAAAAATAAACATATCCAGGTGTTAGAATGGCCAAGTCAAAGTCCAGACCTGAATCCAATCGAGAATCTGTGGAAAGAACTGAAAACTGCTGTTCACAAATGCTCTCCATCCAACCTCACTGAGCTCGAGCTGTTTTGCAAGGAGGAATGGGAAAAAAATTCAGTCTCTCGATGTGCAAAACTGATAGAGACATACCCCAAGCGACTTACAGCTGTAATCGCAGCAAAAGGTGGCGCTACAAAGTATTAACTTAAGGGAGCTGAATAATTTTGCACGGCCAATTTTTCAGTTTTTGACTTGTTAAAAAGTTTGAAATATCCAATAAATGTCGTTTCCACTTCATGATTGTGTCCCACTTGTTGTTGATTCTTCACCAAAAAATACAGTTTTATATCTTTATGTTTGAAGCCTGAAATGTGGCAAAAGGTCGCAAAGTTCAAGGGGGCCGAAAACCTTCTCAAGGCACTATGTATATATTGGGTATATGTATATGTATATATTGGGTATATGTATGTGTATATATTTGGTATATATATGTGTATATATTGGGTATATGTATGTGTATATATTTGGTATATATATGTGTATATATTGGGTAAATGTTGTGTATTATTGCACTGTCAGAGCTAAAACATTACGCAGTTAGATCTGATCTCTAGAGAAACTGTGCAATGTGTTAAAAGAAAGAAAGAAAAACACTATGGAATTCAAATAATTCACGGACATTAGTCAATTAGTTGTTTAAAACCCCCCAATTATGACTTTTTCTGTGAATTGCTCAGCACTAACACACCCAAACACAGAGACACACACCACAATACCTTACCTATAGCGAGTTGAGATAGGGTGCAGTTCATCCGATCAGCCAGAGGGAGGAGCTCTTTGATCTTGGCCAGCTGTTTCTGTCCCTCCTCACTGAATATTCGATCCTTCATCCACACATAGCCCTGCAAACACACACACACACACACACACACACACACACACACACACACACACACACACACACACACACACACACACACACACACACACACACACACACACACACACACACAGTTTGTATAACTGGGCTTATTGATGTCTGGTAATGGACAGCCATATTGGCGTTGTCTCAGAGAATGGATGAATTCTACTGCAGGTTAGTTTATATGAAATGTCCAGTGGTATTAATACAACCTCCAGCTCCCTTTATTCTCTCTCTCAGAGGACCTGAGCCCTAGGACCATGCCTCAGGACTACCTGGCCCTAGGACCATGCCTCAGGACTACCTGGCCCTAGGACCATGCCTCAGGACTACCTGGCCCTAGGACCATGCCTCAGGACTACCTGGCCCTAGGACCCTGCCTCAGGACTACCTGGCCCTAGGACCATGCCTCAGGACTACCTGGCCCTAGGACCATGCCTCAGGACTACCTGGCCCTAGGACCGTGCCTCAGGACTACCTGGCCCTAGGACCATGCCTCAGGACTACCTGGCCCTAGGACCATGCCTCAGGACTACCTGGCCCTAGGACCATGCCTCAGGACTACCTGGCCCTAGGACCATGCCTCAGGACTACCTGGCCCTAGGACCGTGCCTCAGGACTACCTGGCCCTAGGACCATGCCTCAGGACTACCTGGCCCTAGGACCATGCCTCAGGACTACCTGGCCCTAGGACCGTGCCTCAGGACTACCTGGCCCTAGGACCATGCCTCAGGACTACCTGGCCCTAGGACCATGCCTCAGGACTACCTGGCCCTAGGACCATGCCTCAGGACTACCTGGCCCTAGGACCGTGCCTCAGGACTACCTGGCCCTAGGACCATGCCTCAGGACTACCTGGCCCTAGGACCATGCCTCAGGACTACCTGGCCCTAGGACCATGCCTCAGGACTACCTGGCCCTAGGACCATGCCTCAGGACTACCTGGCCCTAGGACCATGCCTCAGGACTACCTGGCCCTAGGACCATGCCTCAGGACTACCTGGCCTGATGACTCCTTGCTGTTCCCAGTCCACCTGGCCCTAGGACCATGCCTCAGGACTACCTGGCCTGATGACTGCTTGCTGTCCCCAGTCCACCTGGCCCTAGGACCATGCCTCAGGACTACCTGGCCTGATGACTCCTTGCTGTCCCCAGTCCACCTGGTCGTGCTGCTGCTCCCGTTTCAACTGTTCTGCCTGCGGCTATGGAACCCTGACCTGTTCACCGGACGTGCTACCTGTCCCAGACCTGCTGTTTTCAACTCTCTAGAGACAGCAGGAGCGGTAGAGATACTCCTAATGATCGTCTATGAAAAGCCAGCTGACATTTACTCCTGAGGTGCTGACTTGTTGCACCCTCGACAACTACTGTGATTATTATTATTTGACCGTGCTGGTCATCTATGAACAGAAGAACATCTTGGCCGTGTTCTGTTATAATCTCCACCCGGCACAGCCAGAAGAGGACTGGCCACCCTTCATAGCCTGGTACCTCTCTAGGATTCTTCCTAGGTTTCGGCCTTTCTAGGGAGTGTTTGGGGTTTTAGGCTGAGTTTCTGTACAGCACTTTGAGATATCAGCTGATGTATGAAGGGCTTTATAAATACATTAGACTGATCTGGTCCAGAAATCTTAAAATACCATAAAACATATTTGTAAAAAATAAGAAAGTGTGTGTGTGTTGGTACGTGCGGGTTGTTGTGTCTGTACCTTCATGGCAGCTCTAGAGTCTTCAGGAACTCCGTCGTGGTATTTCCCTGATAGCAGACCTCCAGCTAGAGGGGACCACGTCATCACTCCTACACCTGAGAACAGAGAGTTACTAATGGCTCTATTCAACCTGTAACCCTGATATCAGACCTCCAGCTAGAGGGGGACCACGTCATCACTCCTACACCTGAGAACAGATAGTTACTAATGGCTCTATTCAACCTGTAACCCTGATATCAGACCTCCAGCTAGAGGGGACCACGTCATCACTCCTACACCTGAGAACAGAGAGTTACTAAAGGCTCTATTCAACCTGTAACCCTGATATCAGACCTCCAGCTAGAGGGGACCACGTCATCACTCCTACACCTGAGAACAGATAGTTACTAAAGGCTCTATTCAATCTGTAACCCTGATATCAGACCCCCAGCTAGAGGGGACCCTAGCACCAGGGTCAGCTGTACCCCCTCTAGCACCAGGGTCAGCTGTACCCCCTCTAGCACCAGGGTCATCTGTACCCCCTCTAGCACCAGGGTCAGCTGTACCCCTCTAGCACCAGGGTCAACTGTACCCCTCTAGCACCAGGGTCAACTGTACCCCATCTAGCACCAGGGTCAGCTGTACCCCTCTAGCACCAGGGTCAGCTGTACCCCTCTATCACCAGGGTCAGCTGTACCCCTCTATCACCAGGGTCATCTGTACCCCCTCTAGCACCAGGGTCAGCTGTACCCCCTCTAGCACCAGGGTCATCTGTACCCCTCTAGCACCAGGGTCAGCTGTACCCCTCTAGCACCAGGGTCAGCTGTACCCCTCTAGCACCAGGGTCAGCTGTACCCCCCTCTAGCACCAGGGTCAGCTGTACCCCTCTAGCACCAGGGTCAGCTGTACCCCTCTAGCACCAGGGTCAGCTGTACCCCTCTAGAGGGATATAACCTCTCTCTACTATAACAGTCTATGGTGATTGGACTGAGAGGGATATAACCTCTCTCTCTACTACAACAGTCTATGGTGATTGGACTGAGAGGGATATAACCTCTCTCTCTACTACAACAGTCTATGGTGATTGGACTGAGAGGGATATAACCTCTCTCTCTACTATAACAGTCTATGGTGATTGGACTGAGAGGGATATAACCTCTCTCTCTACTATAACAGTCTATGGTGATTGGACTGAGAGGGATATAACCTCTCTCTACTACAACAGTCTATGGTGATTGGACTGAGAGGGATATAACCTCTCTCTCTACTATAACAGTCTATGGTGATTGGACTGAGAGGGATATAACCTCTCTCTCTACTACAACAGTCTATGGTGATTGGACTGAGAGGGATATAACCTCTCTCTACTATAACAGTCTATGGTGATTGGACTGAGAGGGATATAACCTCTCTCTCTACTACAACAGTCTATGGTGATTGGACTGAGAGGGATATAACCTCTCTCTACTATAACAGTCTATGGTGATTGGACTGAGAGGGATATAACTCTCTCTCTCTACTACAACAGTCTATGGTGATTGGACTGAGAGGGATATAACCTCTCTCTCTACTACAACAGTCTATGGTGATTGGACTGAGAGGGATATAACGTCTCTCTCTACTATAACAGTCTATGGTGATTGGACTGAGAGGGATA
Source organism: Oncorhynchus keta (assembly GCF_023373465.1). Lineage (NCBI taxonomy): Eukaryota > Metazoa > Chordata > Actinopteri > Salmoniformes > Salmonidae > Oncorhynchus > Oncorhynchus keta. The sequence continues at coordinate 2,391,868 of NC_068433.1, forward strand.
TAACCTCTCTCTCTACTATAACAGTCTATGGTGATTGGACCGAGAGGGATATAACCTCTCTCTCTACTATAACAGTCTATGGTGATTGGACTGAGAGGGATATAACCTCTCTCTACTATAACAGTCTATGGTGATTGGACTGAGAGGGATATAACCCTCTCTCTACTATAACAGTCTATGGTGATTGGCCTGAGAGGGATATAACCTCTCTCTCTACTACAACAGTCTATGGTGATTGGACTGAGAGGGATATAACCCTCTCTCTACTACAACAGTCTATGGTGATTGGACTGAGAGGGATATAACCTCTCTCTACTATAACAGTCTATGGTGATTGGACTGAGAGGGATATAACCTCTCTCTCTACTATAACAGTCTATGGTGATTGGACTGAGAGGGATATAACCTCTCTCTCTACTACAACAGTCTATGGTGATTGGACTGAGAGGATGTAAACACAGACAGCTTGCAGCTACGTCATTTAACATGTGATTCATTGTTAAAAGTAAAGTGAATTATCTGTCTTTCATATTTTTATTTGTTTGTGCTAAAGAGATCCACTGTTGTGTGTGTGTGTACTGTACCTATCTTGTGGTATAGTTCAGGTAGCTGGACCTCCACCTTGTCTCTGTGGTAGTAGTGGTATTCTGCCTGCTCACACACTGGAGGGATGAGGTTGAACTGCCGCGCTACTGAGTATGCCCTCCACACACACACACACACACACACACACACACACACACACACACACACACACACACACACACACACACACACACACACAGT
>NC_068433.1:2395153-2403207 GCF_023373465.1 Oncorhynchus keta
GTTAATGGTTAGGGTTAAGGTTAGGGTTAAGGTTAGGGTTAAGGTTAGGGTTAGGGTTAGGGTTAAGGTTAAGGTTAGGGTTAAGGTTAGGGTTAGGGTTAATGGTTAGGGTTAAGGTTAGGGTTAAGGTTAAGGTTAGGGTTAGGGTTAAGGTTAGGGTTAAGGTTAAAGTTAAGGTTAGGGTTAAGGTTAGGGTTAGGGTTAGGGTTAGGGTTAATGGTTAAGGTTAGGGTTAAGGTTAAGGTTAGGGTTAGGGTTAGGGTTAATGGTTAGGGTTAAGGTTAGGGTTAGGGTTAAGGTTAAGGTTAGGGGTAGGGTTAAGGTTAGGGTTAAGGTTAGGGTTAAGGTTAAGGGGAAAATAAGCTGTTACCCTACAGCAGTAGGGTTAAGGTTATGGTTAAGGTTAAGGTTAAGGTTAAGGTTAGGGTTAGGGTTAATGGTTAGGGTTAAGGTTAGGGTTAAGGTTAAGGTTAGGGTTAGGGTTAAGGTTAGGGTTAAGGTTAAGGTTAGGGTTAAGGTTAGGGTTAAGGTTAAGGGGAAAATAAGCTGTTACCCTACAGCAGTACAGCACTTTTTTCCTCCCAGAGCGCTAAGAACCGTGGCGTGATCCTGGACAACACCCTGTCGTTCTCAACTAACATCAAGGCGGTGGCCCGTTCCTGTAGGTTCATGCTCTACAACATCCGCAGAGTACGACCCTGCCTCACACAGGAAGCGGCGCAGGTCCTAATCCAGGCACTTGTCATCTCCCGTCTGGATTACTGCAACTCGCTGTTGGCTGGGCTCCCTGCCTGTGCCATTAAACCCCTACAACTCATCCAGAACGCCGCAGCCCGTTTGGTGTTCAACCTTCCCAAGTTCTCTCACGTCACCCCGCTCCTCCGCTCTCTCCACTGGCCTCCAGTTGAAGCTCGCATCCGCTACAAGACCATGGTGCTTGCCTACGGAGCTGTGAGGGGAACGGCACCTCAGTACCTCCAGGCTCTGATCAGGCTCTACACCCAAACAAGGGCACTGCGTTCATCCACCTCTGGCCTGCTCGCCTCCCTACCACTGAGGAAGTACAGTTCCCGCTCAGCCCAGTCAAAACTGTTCGCTGCTCTGACCCCCAATGGTGGAACAAACTCCTCACGACGCCAGGACAGCGGAGTCAATCACCACCTTCCGGAGACACCTGAAACCCCACCTCTTTAAGGAATACCTAGGATAGGATAAGTAATCCTTCTCACCCCCCTTTTAAGATTTAGATGCACTATTGTAAAGTCACTGTTCCACTGGATGTCATAAGGTGAATGCACCAATTTGTAAGTCGCTCTGGATAAGAGCGTCTGCTAAATGACTTAAATGTAAATGTAAATTTTGATATCCTAATGATTGAATAGACAGAGCTATGGTTGCTTGATATCCTAATGAATAGACAGAGCTATGGTTGCTTGATATCCTAATGATTGAATAGACAGAGCTATGGTTGCTTGATATCCCTATGGTTGCTTGATATCCCTATGGTTGCTTGATATCCCTATGGTTGCTTGATATCCCTATGGTTGCTTGATATCCTAATGATTGTTTTAACTTTGAGGCTATACCGTGTTTGTTTACTATTACAATGTTTACAAACATTGGAGAAAAACAAGCTTATAGTTTAGGTTGTCATAGAGTGTGACAGTTTAACATTTATAAGTTATATACTTCAAGGATCAATGGATATATATATATATCCATCCAAAAATGGATGTAGCAACTACAGATTGGGTTTCTGTACAGCACTTTGAGATATCAGCTGATGTACGAAGGGCTATATAAATACATTAGATTTGATGATTGCCCCTTTAAGTCTATTAAAAGTGTACGAGTTTGAGCATGTGTCCATTAGGCCGATGGATTAAAAAAATAATCAGAATGAATTAGATTGAGCAATAAAAGCCCCAATTTTATTCCACCGTCTGGGATCCAGACTAATTAGCAGTTGCAAGAGCGCATTTTTCACTGGCTGTCCACTGGTTTCAAAAACAATGATTGATCGGCAGCTTAAACTTCTTGAATTCAACCATTGCTGGGTTCAAATACACATTTAGATTTGTGAACAGCCGTCCACAACCCGTAAACAGCTAAATGAGAGAGTATCAGTGTGATTCACATCAATAGTAGATATCAATAATAAGTGATATCCATATCGCTGTAGACCACACCACCGCTGTCGTCCTTTACCTCCAAGTGTTTATTCAGGTTGGATCATCTTTGGATGCCGACAGCAGTCGCACCATTGGAAGACTTGGACTGCAGCCTTCAAAAGCCTATTCCTGCTCTTCCCCCACGATCCATCAAACACATTTGGTGTGTCAACATAGTGGTCTCTGACTTATGGTCAGACAAATTTAAACTTGCGCCTTTTTTCAATGTTGATTTGAATGTCGTTGGGAAAAGTTTTTTCATAAACATCCTTTCTGAATACAAAAGTAATCCAAGAAGTAATAATCTAGTTTTTCTAAAGTATCTGATTACAATATGTTTGCTGGTAACGGATAACAGTTACAGGTGTTTTGTAATCCCTTACATGTAATCTGTTACTCCCCATCCCTGTAATCGAGGGGTGATGTCCATTCAAAATACACTGCTCAAAAAAATAAAGGGAACACTAAAATAACACATCCTAGATCAGAATGAATGAAATATTCTTATTAAAATACTTTTTTCTTTACATAGTTGAATGTGCTGACAACAAAATCACACAAAAATTATCAATGGAAATCAAATTTATCAACCCATGGAGGTTCTCAAAATTAAAGTGGAAAAACCACACTACAGGCTGATCCAGCTTTGATGTAATGTCCTTAAAACAAGTCAAAATGAGGCTCAGTAGTGTGTGTGGCCTCCACGTGCCTGTATGACCTCCCTACAACGCCTGGGCATGCTCCTGATGAGGTGGCAGATGGTCTCCTGAGGGATCTCCTCCCAGACCTGGACTAAAGCATCCGCCAACTCCTGGACAGTCTGTAGTGCAACGTGGCGTTGGTGGATGGAGCGAGACATGATGTCCCAGATGTGCTCAACTGGGTTCAGGTCTGGGGAACGGGCGGGCCAGTCCATAGCATCAATGCCTTCCTCTTGCAGGAACTGCTGACACACTCCAGACACATGAGGTCTAGCATTGTCTTGCATTAGGAGAAACCCAGGGCCAACCACACCAGCATATGGTCTCACAAGGTGTCTGAGGATCTCATCTCGGTACGTAATGGCAGTCAGGCTACCTCTGGCGAGCACATGGAGGGCTGTGCGGCCCCCAAAAGAAATGCCACCCACACCATGACTGACCCACCGCCAAACCGGTCATGCTGGAGGATGTTGCAGGCAGCAGAACGTTCTCCACGGCGTCTACTCGGTCACATCTGTCACATGTGCTCAGTGTGAACCTGCTTTCATCTGTGAAGAGCACAGGACGCCAGTGGCGAATTTGCCAATCTTGGTCTTCTCTGGCAAATACCAAATGTCCTGCACGGTGTTGGGCTGTAAGCACAACCCCCACCTGTGGACGTCGGGCCCTCATACCACCCTCATGGAGTCTGTTTCTGACCGTTTGAGCAGACACATGCACATTTGTGGCCTGCTGGAGGTCATTTTGCAGGGCTCTGGCAGTGCTCCTCCTGCTCCTCCTTGCACAAAGGCAGAGGTAGCGATCCTGCTGCTGGGTTGTTGCCCTCCTACGGCCTCCTCCACGTCTCCTGATGTACTGGCCTGTCTCCTGGTAGCGCCTCCATGCTCTGGACACTACGCTGACAGACACAGCAAACCTTCTTGTCACAGCTCGCATTGATGTGCCATCCTGGATGAGCTGCACTACCGGAGCCACTTGTGTGGGTTGTAGACTCCGTCTCATGCTACCACTAGAGTGAAAGCACCGCCAGCATTCAAAAGTGACCAAAACATCAGCCAGGAAGCATAGGAACTGAGAAGTGGTCTGTGGTCCCCACCTGCAGAACCACTCCTTTATTGGGGGTGTCTTGCTAATTGCCTATAATTTCCACCTGTTGTCTATTCCATTTGCACAACAGAATGTGAAATTTATTGTCAATCAGTGTTGCTTCCTATGTGGACAGTTTGATTTCACAGAAGTGTGATTGACTTGCAGTTACATTGTGTTGTTTAAGTGTTCCCTTAAATTTTTTGAGCAGTATATTTATAAACTTTACAAACTCCCCCATCGCTTGGCACCAAACCCCAAAGATATCATACAAATTACGCATATATATGGATGGAGGTTTTTGCGCTTGGGGAAGACCGTCTGATTCCAATCTGCCATGTAAATGACATTTGTAGGTAGTGTTTAGAATCAAATTCAAAGTCATTACGCTTTCGTCCAAGTTTTAAGAGAGAAGGGATGGCCTCATCTGGTCTATTTGTATTTTTGGAAACTGTCCGAAGTCCTAGTTGAGTGTCGATATTAGTGTATAGCGAGTCTACATCATGCTCCAGAAGGTAACTCCATTTTCATTAACAAAGGCATCTTTTACATAGCTGAGGTGCTTCTGAGAGGTTGAGAAAGGAGTCAATCTGCCACATTACATGATTCCCTCCCACAATCTGAAACAATGGGATGGGTTCGGGTTAGGACTAAAGGTTAGACGGTGAAGGGATTAGGGGTTAAAGGTTATCCTCACCATGATCTCCATTGCACTCCATCGTGACGTGCCCCAGTACATGGCCATGCCATGGTTGATCACAAACGTCATCGCCCTCACCACCTCTACAACACACACACACACACACACACACACACACACACACACACACACACACACACACACACACACACACACACACACACACACACACACACACACACACACACACACACACACACACACACACACACACACACACACACACGCAGTTAGACCTCACATCCTCTACAACAACACACAGGGTTAGACCTCACAACCTCTACAACAACACACAGGGTTAGACCTCACAACCTCTACAACAACACACAGGGTTAGACCTCACAACCTCTACAACACAGACAGGGTTAGACCTCACAACCTCTACAACAACACACAGGGTTAGACCTCACAACCTCTACAACACACACAGGGTTAGACCTCACAACCTCTACAACAACACACAGGGTAAGACCTCACAACCTCTACAACAACACACAGGGTTAGACCTCACAACCTCTACAACAACACACAGGGTAAGACCTCACAACCTCTACAACAACACACAGGGTTAGACCTCACAACCTCTACAACAACACACAGGGTTAGACCTCACAACCTCTACAACAACACACAGGGTTAGACCTCACAACCTCTACAACAACACACAGGGTTAGACCTCACAACCTCTACAACAACACACAGGGTTAGACCTCACAACCTCTACAACAACACACAGGGTTAGACCTCACAACCTCTACAACAACACACAGGGTTAGACCTCACAACCTCTACAACAACACACAGGGTTAGACCTCACAACCTCTACAACAACACACGGGGTTAGACCTCACAACCTCTACAACAACACACAGGGTTAGACCTCACAACCTCTACAACAACACACAGGGTTAGACCTCACAACCTCTACAACAACACACGGGGTTAGACCTCACAACCTCTACAACAACACACAGGGTTAGACCTCACAACCTCTACAACAACACGCAGGGTTAGACCTCACAACCTCTACAACAACACACGGGGTTAGACCTCACAACCTCTACAACAACACACAGGGTTAGACCTCACAACCTCTACAACACACACAGGGTTAGACCTCACAACCTCTACAACAACACACAGGGTTAGACCTCACAACCTCTACAACACACACAGGGTTAGACCTCACAACCTCTACAACAACACACAGGGTTCGACCACCCAAACTACCAAACTAATCTCCACTGTTCTGTCAGTCTCTACTGTCCTGTCAGTCTCTACTGTCCTGTCAGTCTCGTCTCTACTGTCCTGTCAGTCTCGTCTCGTCTCTACTGTCCTGCCAGTCTCGTCTCTACTGCCCTGCCAGTCTCGTCTCTACTGCCCTGTCAGTCTCGTCTCTACTGTCTTGGCAGTCTTGTCTCTGCTCTGGTTTCTATTGTCCTGTCAGTCTTATCTCTACTGTCCTGTCAGTCTTATCTCTACTGTCCTGTCAGTCTTATCTCTACTGTCCTGCCAGTCTTATCTCTACTGTCCTGTCAGTCTTATCTCTACTGTCCTGCCAGTCTTATCTCTACTGTCCTGCCAGTCTTATCTCTACTGTCCTGTCAGTCTTCTCTCTACTCTCCTGTCAGTCTTATCGCTACTGTCCTGTCAGTCTTCTCTCTACTGTCCTGTCAGTCTTATCTCTACTGTCCTGTCAGTCTTATCTCTACTGGCCTGCCACCTGCCAGTCTTACATCTACTGTCCTGCCAGTCTTATCGCTACTGTCCTGCCAGTCTTATCTCTACTGTCCTGTCAGTCTTATCTCTACTGTCCTGCCAGTCTTATCGCTACTGTCCTGCCAGTCTTATCTCTACTGTCCTGTCAGTCTTATCTCTACTGGCCTGTCAGTCTTATCTCTACTGGCCTGCCACCTGACAGTCTTATCTCTACTGTCCTGTCAGTCTTATCGCTACTGTCCTGCCAGTCTTATCTCTACTGTCCTGTCAGTCTTATCTCTACTGTCCTGCCAGTCTTATCTCTACTGTCCTGCCAGTCTCATCTCTACTGTCCTGTCAGTCTCATCTCTACTGTCCTGTCAGTCTTATCTCTACTGTCCTGCCAGTCTTATCTCTACTGTCCTGTCAGTTTTATCTCTACTGTCCTGCCAGTCTTATCTCTAATGTCCTGCCAGTCTTCTCTCTAATGTCCTGCCAGTCTTCTCTCTACTCTCCTGTCAGTCTTCTCTCTACTGTCCTGTCAGTCTTCTCTCTACTGTCCTGTCAGTCTTCTCTCTACTGTCCTGTCAGTCTTATCTCTACTGTCCTGTCAGTCTTATCTCTAATGTCCTGCCAGTCTTCTCTCTAATGTCCTGTCAGTCTTATCTCTACTCTCCTGTCAGTCTTATCTCTACTGTCCTGCCAGTCTTATCTCAACTGTCCTGTCAGTCTTATCTCTACTGTCCTGCCAGTCTTATCGCTACTGTCCTGCCAGTCTTATCTCTACTGTCCTGTCAGTCTTATCTCTACTGGCCTGTCAGTCTTATCTCTACTGGCCTGCCACCTGACAGTCTTATCTCTACTGTCCTGTCAGTCTTATCGCTACTGTCCTGCCAGTCTTATCTCTACTGTCCTGTCAGTCTTATCTCTACTGTCCTGCCAGTCTTATCTCTACTGTCCTGCCAGTCTCATCTCTACTGTCCTGTCAGTCTCATCTCTACTGTCCTGTCAGTCTTATCTCTACTGTCCTGCCAGTCTTATCTCTACTGTCCTGTCAGTTTTATCTCTACTGTCCTGCCAGTCTTATCTCTAATGTCCTGCCAGTCTTCTCTCTAATGTCCTGCCAGTCTTCTCTCTACTCTCCTGTCAGTCTTCTCTCTACTGTCCTGTCAGTCTTCTCTCTACTGTCCTGTCAGTCTTCTCTCTACTGTCCTGTCAGTCTTATCTCTACTGTCCTGTCAGTCTTATCTCTAATGTCCTGCCAGTCTTCTCTCTAATGTCCTGTCAGTCTTATCTCTACTCTCCTGTCAGTCTTATCTCTACTGTCCTGCCAGTCTTATCTCAACTGTCCTTTTCAGTCTTATCTCTACTCTCCTGTCAGTCTTATCTCTACTCTCCTGTCAGTCTTCTCTCTACTGTCCTGTCAGTCTTATCTCTACTGTCCTGCCAGTCTTATCTCTACTGTCCTGCCAGTCTTATCTCTACTGTCCTGCCAGTCTTATCTCTACTGTCCTGCCAGTCTTATCTCTACTGTCCTGTCAGTCTTCTCTCTAATGTCCTGCCAGTCTTCTCTCTAATGTCCTGTCAGTCTTATCTCTACTGTCCTGTCAGTCTTCTCTCTAATGTCCTGTCAGTCTTCTCTCTAATGTCCTGCCAGTCTTCTCTCTAATGTCCTGTCAGTCTTCTCTCTAATGTCCT
>NC_068433.1:2403307-2418307 GCF_023373465.1 Oncorhynchus keta
GAGCACAGTGTGTATTAAAGGGATGACCACAGTGTGTATTAAAGGGATGACCACAGTGTGTATTAAAGGGATGGCCACAGTGTGTATTAAAGGGATGAGCACAGTGTGTATTAAAGGGATGAGCAAAGTGTGTATTAAAGGGATGACCACAGTGTGTATTAAAGGGATGAGCAGTGTGTATTAAAGGGATGAGCAGTGTGTATTAAAGGGATGACCACAGTGTGTGTTAAAGGGATGACCACAGTGTGTATTAAAGGGATGAGCAGTGTGTATTAAAGGGATGACCACAGTGTGTATTAAAGGGATGAGCAGTGTGTATTAAAGGGATGACCACAGTGTGTATTAAAGGGATGAGCACAGTGTGTATTAAAGGGATGAGCAGTGTGTATTAAAGGGATGACCACAGTGTGTATTAAAGGGATGAGCACAGTGTCTTAAAGGTGGTGTGCAGTAGAACAATACACTCTTAGAAATAAGGGTACGTATTGTTCCTGGGGTAAAAAGGAACATCAGAATAGAGGTACACATAATGGTCTCACATTTTGCTACCTTTTAGGGTACATGTGCAGATAAAGAGTATAATGGTATATTTTAAGGGTACATGTGCAGATAAAGAGTATAATGGTATATTTTAAGGGTGCATGTGCAGATAAAAGTATAATTGCACATTAGGGGTACAAGTGCAGAAAAAATACTAAAATCCTGTTTTCACCTTGTCATTATGGGGTATTGTGTGTAGATTGATTAGGAAAACTTGAACTTCATCCATTTTAGAATAATGCTGCAATGTAACAAAATGTGGAACGGGTCAAGGGGTCTGAATACTTTCCCAATGCACTGTGCATTTCTGTTACCCAGGGTACGAACATATTTTGGGTACCCTCAATACCCACCATAAGGTACAATGACACCCTAAAAGGAAAAAAGCATGCATTTGTACCTGTGGAGAAAGGTACTCTCTGAGGTATGAACTGGGATACAATTATGTACCTATAATCAAAAGTACAAAGGAGGACCCTATAACAACCAGTTGTACCCCTTTTAGGAACACATCTAAACTCTTTATTTCTGACTTCACTTCAGATTCTCCTTCTTCATAGTATTATCTTGTTTGTCCTTCCTGTCCTCCTTTCACCTCCTCTGCTTTCGTCTCATTTTTCCCATTCTCTATCTCTCCATCTCTTGGTTCCTTTTTATTTCTCTCCATCTTCTTCATTCCCTCGCCTTTTATGCGAGAGCCTCCTTCTTGGGTCGGGGCTTGTTCTTCAGGTGATCAGCCTTGCTACAACAGGCAAATAGAGACCTAAATAATTGTGGGGAGGGGGGTAAATGTGGAAATGTATAGAGAGCAGAGGGAAGGAGAGAGTGTGGATAGAGGTGATCTTCATAAATATTAACATCAGATTACTCTACTGGACTATACATCCCATCTATTCATCACATCTACACATCACATCTATACATCTATACATCACATCTATACATCCATCTACATCACATCTACACATCTATACATCACATCTACACATCCTATACATCACATCTACACATCTATACATCACATCTATACATGACATCTACACATCACATCTATACATCACATCTACATCACATCTATACATCTACATCACATCTATACATCACGTCTATACATCACATCTATACATCTATACATCACATCTATACATCACATCTACACATCTATACATCACATCTATACATCTATACATCACATCTATACATCTATACATCACATCTATACATCTATACATCACATCTACACATCTATACATCACATCTATACATCACGTCTATACATCACATCTATACATCTATACATCACATCTATACATCACATCTACACATCTATACATCACATCTATACATCACATCTATACATCACATCTACACATCTATACATCACATCTATACATCACATCTATACATCACATCTATACATCTATACATCACATCTATACATCACATCTATACATAATATATAATAATAATAATATATGCCATTTAGCAGACGCTTTTATCCAAAGCGACTTACAGTCATGTGTGCATACATTCTACGTATGGGTGGTCCCGGGGGATCGAACCCACTACCCTGGCGTTACAAGCGCCATGCTCTACCAACTGAGCTACAGAGGACCACATCTCTACATCTCTACATCAGATCTATACATCACATCTATACATCACATCTATACATCACATCTATACATCACATCTATACATCTATACATCACATCTATACATCACATCTATACATCACATCTATACATCACATCTATACATCTATACATCACATCTATACATCACATCTATACATCACATCTATACATCACATCTATACATCTATACATCACATCTATACATCTATACATCACATCTATACATCACATCTATACATCTATACATCACATCTATACATCACATCTATACATCTATACATCACATCTATACATCACATCTATACATCTATACATCTAATCTATACATCTATACATCACATCTATACATCTATACATCACATCTATACATAACATCTATACATACATACATCACATCTATACATCACATATATACATCACATCTATACATCACATCTACACATCATACCTATACATCACATCTATACATCTAATCTATACATCACATCTATACATCACCTCTATACATCACCTCTATACATCTATACATCACATCTACACATCACATCTATACATCAACTCTATACATCACATCTATACATCACATCTATACATCACATCTATACATCTATACATCACATCTATACATCACATCTATACATCACATCTATACATCACATCTATACATCTATACATCACATCTATACATCACATCTATACATCACATCTATACATCTATACATCACATCTATACATCACATCTATACATCACATCTATACACCACATCTATACATCTATACATCACATCTATACATCACATCTATACATCACATCTATACATCTATACATCACCTCTATACATCTATACATCACATCTACACATCACATCTATACATCAACTCTATACATCACATCTATACATCACATCTATACATCACATCTATACATCACATCTATACATCTATACATCACATCTATACATCTATACATCACCTCTATACATCTATACATCACATCTATACATCAACTCTATACATCACATCTATACATCACATCTATACATCACATCTATACATCACATCTATACATCTATAAATCACATCTATACATCACATCTATACATCACATCTATACATCTATACATCACATCTATACATCTATACATCACATCTATACACCACATCTATACATCACATCTATACATCACATCTATACATCACATCTATACATCTATACATCACATCTATACATCACATCTATACATCACCTCTATACATCTATACATCACATCTATACATCACATCTATACATCACATCTATACATCTATACATCACATCTATACATCTATACATCACATCTATACATCTATACATCACATCTATACATCACATCTATACATCACATCTATACATCACCTCTATACATCACCTCTATACATCACATCTATACATCACATCTATACATCACATCTATACATCTATACATCACATCTATACATCTATACATCACATCTATACATCTATACATCACATCTATACATCACATCTATACATCACATCTATACATCACATCTATACATCACATCTATACATCTATACATCACATCTATACATCACATTATATCAGTGATACTGGGTTATAAATCACATCTATACATTTATACATCATTTATTACCTATGCTTGGTCACTTTTTCCTACCTACATGTACAAAATAACTTGACTACCCTGTACCCCCGCACATTGACAGGTACCGGTACCCCGTGTATATAGCCTGGCTATTTTTGTTTTATTGTGTTGCTTGTTAATTGTTTAGTCAGTAAATCTTTTCTAACTATATTTGAACTGCAGTGTTGAACTGCAGTGTTGTTTAAGGGCTTGTGAATAAGCATTTCACGGTAAGGTCTACCTACACCTGTTGTTTTGATTTGAGTGGTGTGTGTTACCCTGATACAGCCGAGGTTCTCTTGCAGCTGGTCTGTGTTGGTGATCCCCAGGAGAACACAGCTGACCCTCTCACTACGCAGACACCAGGCTAGAGAGAGAGAGAGAGAGAGAGAGAGACAGACAGACAGACAGACAGACAGACAGACAGACAGACAGACAGACAGACAGACAGTTAGCCAGACAGACAGACAGACAGACAGACAGACAGACAAAGAGACAGAGAGACAGACAAACAGAGAGACAGACAGAGAGAGAGCAAGAGACAGACAGACAGACAGACAGACAGACAGACAGACAGACAGACAGTTAGCCAGACAGACAGACAGACAGACAGACAGACAGACAGACAAAGAGACAGAGAGACAGACAAACAGAGAGACAGACAGAGAGAGAGCAAGAGACAGACAGACAGACAGACAGACAGACAGACAGACAGACAGACAGACAGACAGACAGACAGACAGACAGACAGACAGACAGACAGACAGACAGACAGACAGACAAAGAGACAGAGAGACAGACAAACAGAGAGACAGACAGAGAGAGAGCAAGAGACAGACAGACAGACAGACAGACAGACAGACAGACAGACAGACAGACAGACAGACAGACAGACAGACAGACAGACAGACAGACAAAGAGACAGAGAGACAGACAAACAGAGAGACAGACAGAGAGAGAGCAAGAGACAGACAGACAGACAGACAGACAGACAGACAGACAGACAGACAGACAGACAGACAGACAGACAGAAGAAGAGTGAAGGGAGGAAGATATCAATTGACTAACAGTTGTGAAAATATTAACTAATAATAATTCCAGAATGACGAATGAACAAATTGAATACAGTTTACACACACAGTTACCCAGACACACACGCACAAGTGCTGAGCAATTTGTACGATTGTAAAAAATATGTTACTTAAGATCAATCATGTTTTGTTGTATTTTTAACATTAAATGCACTATGCATTATGTGGGCTGAATGCTGTAACACAGAATAAAACAATTAACCCACTAGAGTCTATTGACGCACTGCTGCATCAATCTAACTAACATAATAAAATATTCCCAGTCTAAATCCGCCAGTTTAAACTAGAGATATCTGTTGTTTAGCGTGGGCTGTGTCTCAGTCCACAGCGTCCGCCTGTCGCACCACCCAATCTTCTGTGGAAAGTGGCAGAGCTACAGAATGGTTTGTCAGACCAGGAGACATAGAAATACCAACGGTTTGTCAGACCAGGAGACATACCGGAAATAAACGGTTTGTCAGACCAGGAGACATACTGGAAATACCAACGGTTTGTCAGACCAGGAGACATACCGGAAATACCAAACGGTTTGTCAGACCAGGAGACATCCCGGAAATACCAACGGTTTCGAACGGTTTGTGCTACGACCCCCACAAGTGTCTAAAGGTAACCCAAATTAATGGAAGTATGGAGGCAGTTTTGTGCCAATAAAAATAAGCGGTTAAAATGTGTTAAAAAGAGCTATATATATATTTCCTGCACTTTCTTAGATTTCCTAGATACAGGACAGACACTTCAAAAACCTTATTCCTTATGCTTTATTTTTTGACTGTCTATTTTACATTTATGAATGGTTATTCAATATGTTCTATGGGCTACAGTAGTAAAGGCCAAATTCAATATTTTATCAAATAAAAAAATGTGATACCTAAGGCGTCCTAAAATTCAAAAACAAACCGTTAAGGCTAGCTTTTTCAAGCAGAAACATTACGTAGCACAAACTTCAAAAAGTTCTGGGATACTGTAAAGTTCTGGGATACTGTAAAGTTCTGGGATACTGTAAAGTTCCGGGATACTGTAAAGTTCTGGGATACTGTAAAGTTCTGGGATACTGTAAAGGAGAATAGCTGCCCACTGCATTGAGGCTAGGAAACACTGTCACCAATGATAAATCCACTATAATTGAGAATTTCAATAAGCATTTTTCTATGGCTGGCCATACTTTCCACCTGGCTACCCCTACCCCGATCAACAGCCCTGCACCCCCTGCAGCAACTCTCGCCCAAGTCTCCCACATTTCTCCTTCACCCAAATCCAGACAGCTGATGTTCTGAAAGAGCTGCAAAATCTGGACCCCTACAAATCAGCGGGGCTAGACAATCTGGACCCTACAAATCAGCCGGACTAGATAATCTGGACCCCTACAAATCAGCCGGACTAGATAATCTGGACCCCTACAAATCAGCCGGACTAGATAATCTGGACCATCTCTTTCTAAAATGATCTGGCGAAATTATTTTGCAAACCCCCTACTACCCTGTTCAACCTCTCTGAGATTCCCAAAGATTGGAAAGATGCCCCTCTTCAAAGGGGGAGACACTCTAGACCCAAACTGCTACAGACCTATATCCATCCTGCCCTGCCTTTCTAAAATCTTCCCAAGGAGCACTGTGCAAGCGATAACATCGAAATGGAAGGAGTAACAGACCACTGCAAATCTACCAAGACCTGGCCGTCCCTCTAAACTTTCAGCTCATACAAGTAGAAGACTGATCAGAGATGCAGCCAAGAGGCCCATGATCACTCTGGATGAACTGCAGAGATCTACAGCTGAGGTGGGAGACTCTGTCCATAGGACAACAATCAGTCGTATAATACATAAATCTGGCCTTTATGGAAGAGTGGCAAGAAGAAAGCCATTTCTTAAAGATATCCATAAAAAAGTATCGTTTAAAGTTTGCCACAAGCCACCTGGGAGACACACCAAACATGTGGAAGAAAGTGCTCTGGACAGATGAAACCAAAATTGAACTTTTTGGCAACAATGCAAAACGTTATGTTTGGCGTAAAGCAACACAGCTCATCACCCTGAACACACCATCCCCACTGTCAAACATGGTGGTGGCAGCATCATGGTTTGGGCCTGCTTTTCTTCAGCAGGGACAGGGGAAGATGGTTAAAATTGATGGGAAGATGGATGGAGCCAAATACAGGACCATTCTGGAAGAAAACCTGATGGAGTCTGCAAAGACCTGAGACTGGGACGGAGAATTTTCTTCCAACAAGACAATGATCCAAAACATAAAGCAAAATCTACAATAGAATGGTTCAAAAATAAACATATCCAGGTGTTAGAATGGCCAAGTCAAAGTCAGACCTGAATCCAATCGAGAATCTGTGGAAAGAACTGAAAACTGCTGTTCACAAATGCTCTCCATCCAACCTCACTGAGCTCGAGCTGTTTTGCAAGGAGGAATGGGAAAAATGTTCAGTCTCTCGATGTGCAAAACTGATAGAGACATACCCCAAGCGACTTACAGCTGTAATCGCAGCAAAAGGTGGCGCTACAAAGTATTAACTTAAGGGGCTGAATAATTTTGCACGGCCAATTTTTCAGTTTTGATTTGTTAAAAAAGTTTGAAATATCCAATAAATGTCGTTCCACTTCATGATTGTGTCCCACTTGTTGTTGATTCTTCACAAAAAATACAGTTTTATATCTTTATGTTTGAAGCCTGAAATGTGGCAAAAGGTCGCAAAGTTCAAGGGCCGAATACCTTCTCAAGGCACTATGTATATATTGGGTATATGTATATGTGTGTATTGGGTATATGTTGTGTATATGTATATATTGGGTATATGTATATGTATATTTTGGGTATATGTATATGTGTGTATTGGGTATATGTTGTGTATATATTGGGTATATGTTGTGTATTGGGTATATGTATATGTATATATTGGGTATATGTTGTGTATTGGGTATATGTTGTGTGTATGTATATGTATATATTGGGTATATGTATATGTGTGTATTGGGTATATGTTGTGTGTATGTATATGTATATATTGGGTATATGTATATGTTGTGTATTTGTATATGTATATGTATATATTGGGTATATGTTGTGTGTATGTATATATTGGGTATGTTGTGTGTATGTATATATTGGGTATATGTATATATTTGTGTATTTGTATATGTATATGTATATATTGGGTATATGTTGTGTATATGTATATATTGGGTATATGTTGTGTATATGTATATATTGGGTATATGTATATGTTGTGTATTGGGTATATGTATATGTATATATTGGGTATATGTATATGTTGTGTATTTGTATATGTATATATTGGGTATATGTTGTGTATATGTATATATTGGGTATATGTTGTGTGTATGTATATATTGGGTATATGTATATGTTGTGTATTGGGTATATGTTGTGTATATATTGGGTATATGTTGTGTATTTGTATATGTATATATTGGGTATATGTATATGTTGTGTATTGGGTATATGTATATGTATATATTGGGTATATGTTGTGTATATGTATATATTGGGTATATGTATATGTATATATTGGGTATTTGTATATGTATATATTGGGTATATGTATAAGTATATTTTTGGTATGTGTGTGTATTGGGTATATGTATATGTATATATTGGGTATATGTTGTGTATATGTATATATTGGGTATATGTATAAGTATATTTTGGTATGTGTGTGTATTGGGTATATGTATATATTGGGTATATGTTGTGTATTGGGTATATGTTGTGTGTATGTATATGTATATATTGGGTATATGTTGTGTATTGGGTATATGTTGTGTATTGGGTATATGTTGTGTGTATGTATATGTATATATTGGGTATATGTTGTGTATTGGGTATATGTTGTGTATTGGGTATATGTTGTGTGTATGTATATATTGGGTATATGTATAAGTATATTTTTGGTATATGTGTGTATTGGGTATATGTATATGTATATATTGGGTATATGTTGTGTATTGGGTATATGTTGTGTGTATGTATATGTATATATTGGGTATATGTATATGTTGTGTATTGGGTATATATTGTGTATATGTATATATTGTGTATATGTATATGTATATATTGTGTATATGTATATGTGTGTATTGGGTATATGTTGTGTATTGGGTATATGTTGTGTATTGGGTATATGTTTGTGTGTATGTGTTTGTATATATTGAGTATATGTATATGTATATATTGGGTATATGTATGTGTATATATTTTATATATATGTGTATATATTGGGTAAATGTTGTGTATTATTGCACTGTCAGAGCTAAAACATTACGCAGTTCGATCTGATCTCTAGAGAAACTGTGCAATGTGTTAAAAGAAAGAAGAAAAACACTATGGAATTCAAATAATTCAAGGACATTAGTCAATTAGTTGTTTAAAACCCCAATTATGACTTTTTCTGTGAATTGCTCAGCACTAACACACCCAAACACAGAGACACACACCACAATACCTTACCTATAGCAGTTGAGATAGGGTGCAGTTCATCCGATCAGCCAGAGGGAGGAGCTCTTTGATCTTGGCCAGCTGTTTCTGTCCCTCCTCACTGAATATTCGATCCTTCATCACACATAGCCCTGCAACACACACACACACACACACACACACACACACACACACACACACACACACACACACACACACACACACACACACACACACACACACACACACACACACACACACACACACACACACACACACACACACACACACACACATAGTTTGTATAACTGGGCTTATTGATGTTTGGTAATGGACAGCCATATTGGTGTTGTCTCCAGAGAATGGATGAATTCTACTGCAGGTTAGTTTATATGAAATGTCCAGCGGTATTAATACAGCCTCCAGCTCCTTTATTCTCTCTCTCTCTTGGAGGACCTGAACCCTAGGACCGTGCCTCAGGACTACCTGGCCCAAGAACCATGCCTCAGGACTACCTGGCCCTAGGACCATGCCTCAGGACTACCTGGCCCTAGGACCATGCCTCAGGACTACCTGGCCCTAGGACCGTGCCTCAGGACTACCTGGCCCCTAGGACCATGCCTCAGGACTACCTGGCCTAGGACCGTGCCTCAGGACTACCTGGCCCTAGGACCATGCCTCAGGACTACCTGGCCCTAGGACCATGCCTCAGGACTACCTGGCCCTAGGACCATGCCTCAGGACTACCTGGCCCTAGGACCATGCCTCAGGACTACCTGGCCCTAGGACCGTGCCTCAGGACTACCTGGCCCTAGGACCATGCCTCAGGACTACCTGGCCCTAGGACCGTGCCTCAGGACTACCTGGCCTAGGACCGTGCCTCAGGACTACCTGGCCCTAGGACCGTGCCTCAGGACTACCTGGCCCTAGGACCGTGCCTCAGGACTACCTGGCCCTAGGACCATGCCTCAGGACTACCTGGCCCTAGGACCATGCCTCAGGACTACCTGGCCTAGGACCATGCCTCAGGACTACCTGGCCCTAGGACCATGCCTCAGGACTACCTGGCCCTAGGACCATGCCTCAGGACTACCTGGCCCTAGGACCATGCCTCAGGACTACCTGGCCCTAGGACCATGCCTCAGGACTACCTGGCCCTAGGACCGTGCCTCAGGACTACCTGGCCCTAGGACCGTGCCTCAGGACTACCTGGCCCTAGGACCATGCCTCAGGACTACCTGGCCCTAGGACCATGACTCAGGACTACCTGGCCCTAGGACCGTGCCTCAGGACTACCTGGCCCTAGGACCGTGCCTCAGGACTACCTGGCCCTAGGACCGTGCCTCAGGACTACCTGGCCCTAGGACCGTGCCTCAGGACTACCTGGCCCTAGGACCGTGCCTCAGGACTACCTGGCCCTAGGACCGTGCCTCAGGACTACCTGGCCCTAGGACCATGCCTCAGGACTACCTGGCCCTAGGACCATGACTCAGGACTACCTGGCCTAGGACCATGCCTCAGGACTACCTGGCCCTAGGACCATGCCTCAGGACTACCTGGCCCTAGGACCATGCCTCAGGACTACCTGGCCTGATGACTCCTTGCTGTTCCCAGTCCACCTGGCCCTAGGACCATGTCTCAGGACTACCTGGCCTGATGACTCCTTGCTGTCCCCAGTCCACCTGGCCCTAGGACCATGCCTCAGGACTACCTGGCCTGATGACTCCTTGCTGTCCCCAGTCCACCTGGCCGTGCTGCTGCTCCCGTTTCAACTGTTCTGCCTGCGGCTATGGAACCCTGACCTGTTCACCGGACATGCTACCTGTCCCAGACCTGCTGTTTTCAACTCTCTAGAGACAGCAGGAGTGGTAGAGATACTCTAATGATCGGCTATGAAAAGCCAGCTGACATTTACTCCTGAGGTGCTGACTTGTTGCACCCTCGACCTTCTGTGATTATTATTTGACCGTGCTGGTCATCTATGAACAGAAGAACATCTTGGCCGTGTTCTGTTATAATCTCCACCCGGCACAGCCAGAGAGGACTGGCCACCCTTCATAGCCTGGTTCCTCTCTAGGTTTCTTCCTAGGTTTTGGCCTTTCTAGGGAGTGTTTGGGGTTTTAGGCTGAGTTTATGTACAGCACTTTGAGATATCAGCTGATGTACGAAGGGCTTTATAAATACATTAGACTGATCTGGTCCAGAAATCTTAAAATACCATAAAAACATATTTGTAAAAATAAGAAAGTGTGTGTGTGTTGGTACGTGCGGGTTGTTGTGTCTGTACCTTCATGGCAGCTCTAGAGTCTTCAGGAACTCCGTCATGGTATTTCCCTGATAGCAGACCTCCAGCTAGAGGGGACCACGTCATCACTCCTACACCTGAGAACAGAGAGTTACTAATGGCTCTATTCAATCTGTAACCCTGATATCAGACCTCCAGCTAGAGGGGACCACGTCATCACTCCTACACCTGAGAACAGAGAGTTACTAATGGCTCTATTCAACCTGTAACCCTGATATCAGACCTCCCAGCTAGAGGGGACCACGTCATCACTCCCACACCTGAGAGCAGATATTTACTAATGGCTCTATTCAACCTGTAACCCTGATATCAGACCTCCAGCTAGAGGGGACCACGTCATCACTCCTACACCTGAGCAGATATTTACTAATGGCTCTATTCAACCTGTAACCCTGATATCAGACCTCCAGCTAGAGGGGACCACGTCATCACTCCTACACCTGAGAACAGTTAGTTACTAATGGCTCTATTCAACCTGTAACCCTGATATCAGACCTCCAGCTAGAGGGGACCACGTCATCACTCCTACACCTGAGAACAGATAGATACTAATGGCTCTATTCAACCTGTAACCTGATATCAGACATCCAGCTAGAGGGGACCACGTCATCACTCCTACACCTGAGAACAGAGAGTTACTAATGGCTCTATTCAATCTGTAACCTGATATCAGACCTCCAGCTAGAGGGGACCCGTCATCACTCCTACACCTGAGAACAGATAGATACTAATGGCTCTATTCAACCTGTAACCCTGATATCAGTCCTCCAGCTAGAGGGGACCACGTCATCACTCCTACACCTGAGAACAGATAGATACTAATGGCTCTATTCAATCTGTAACCCTGATATCAGACCTCCAGCTAGAGGGGACCACGTCATCACTCCTACACCTGAGAACAGTTAGTTACTAATGGCTCTATTCAATCTGTAACCCTGATATCAGACCCCCAGCTAGAGGGGACCACGTCATCACTCCTACACCTGAGAACAGATAGATACTAATGGCTCTATTCAACCTGTAACCCTGATATCAGACCCCCAGCTAGAGGGGACCCTAGCACCAGGGTCAGCTGTACCCCCTCTAGCACCAGGGTCAGCTGTACCCCTCTAGCACCAGGGTCATCTGTACCCCCTCTAGCACCAGGGTCAGCTGTACCCCCCTCTAGCACCAGCGTCAACTGTACCCCCTCTAGCACCAGGGTCAGCTGTACCCCTCTAGCACCAGGGTCAGCTGTACCCCCTCTAGCACCAGGGTCAGCTGTACACCCTCTAGCACCAGGGTCATCTGTACCCCTCTAGCACCAGGGTCAGCTGTACCCCCTCTAGCACCAGGGTCAGCTGTACCCCCTCTAGCACCAGGGTCAGCTGTGCCCCCCTCTAGCACCAGGGTCAGCTGTACCCCCTCTAGCACCAGGGTCAGCTGTACCCCTCTATCACCAGGGTCAGCTGTACCCCTCTAGCACCAGGGTCAGCTGTACCCCCTCTAGCACCAGGGTCAGCTGTACCCCTCTAGCACCAGGGTCAGCTGTACCCCCTCTAGCACCAGGGTCAGCTGTACCCCTCTAGCACCAGGGTCATCTGTACCCCCTCTGCTTTCAGGGTCAGCTGTACCCCCTCTATCACCAGGGTCAGCTGTACCCCCTCTAGCACCAGGATCAGCTGTACCCCCTCTAGCACCAGGGTCAGCTGTACCCCCTCTAGCACCAGGGTTAGCTGTACCCCCTCTAGCACCAGGGTCAGCTGTACCCCCTCTAGCACCAGGGTCAGCTGTACCCCCTCTGGACTGAGAGGGATATAACCTCTCTCTCTACTATAACAGTCTATGGTGATTGGACTGAGAGGGATATAACCTCTCTCTCTACTATAACAGTCTATGGTGATTGGACTGAGAGGGATATAACCTCTCTCTCTACTATAACAGTCTATGGTGATTGGACTGAGAGGGATATAACCTCTCTCTCTACTATAACAGTCTATGGTGATTGGACTGAGAGGGATATAACCTCTCTCTCTCTACTACAACAGTCTATGGTGATTGGACTGAGGGATATAACCTCTCTCTCTACTATAACAGTCTATGGTGATTGGACTGAGAGGGATATAACTCTCTCTCTACTATAACAGTCTATGGTGATTGGACTGAGAGGGATATAACCTCTCTCTCTACTACAACAGTCTATGGTGATTGGACTGAGAGGGATATAACCTCTCTCTCTACTACAACAGTCTATGGTGATTGGACTGAGAGGGATATAACCTCTCTCTCTACTATAACAGTCTATGGTGATTGGACTGAGAGGGATATAACCTCTCTCTACTATAACAGTCTATGGTGATTGGACTGAGAGGGATATAACCTCTCTCTCTCTACTACAACAGTCTATGGTGATTGGACTGAGAGGGATATAACCTCTCTCTCTACTACAACAGTCTATGGTGATTGGACTGAGAGGGATATAACCTCTCTCTCTACTACAACAGTCTATGGTGATTGGACTGAGAGGGATATAACCTCTCTCTCTACTATAACAGTCTATGGTGATTGGACTGAGAGGGATATAACCTCTCTCTCTCTACTACAACAGTCTATGGTGATTGGACTGAGAGGGATATAACCTCTCTCTCTACTATAACAGTCTATGGTGATTGGACTGAGAGGGATATAACCCTCTCTCTACTATAACAGTCTATGGTGATTGGACTGAGAGGGATATGACCTCTCTCTCTACTATAACAGTCTATGGTGATTGGACTGAGAGGATATGACCTCTCTCTCTACTACAACAGTCTATGGTGATTGGACTGAGAGGGATATGACCTCTCTCTACTACAACAGTCTATGGTGATTGGACTGAGAGGGATATAACCTCTCTCTCTACTACAACAGTCTATGGTGATTGGACTGAGAGGGATATAACCTCTCTCTACTACAACAGTCTATGGTGATTGGACTGAGAGGGATATAACCTCTCTCTACTACAACAGTCTATGGTGATTGGACTGAGAGGGATATAACCTCTCTCTCTACTATAACAGTCTATGGTGATTGGACTGAGAGGGATATAACCTCTCTCTCTACTATAACAGTCTATGGTGATTGGACTGAGAGGGATATAACCTCTCTCTCTACTACAACAGTCTATGGTGATTGGACTGAGAGGGATATAACCTCTCTCTCTACTATAACAGTCTATGGTGATTGGACTGAGAGGGATATAACCTCTCTCTCTACTATAACAGTCTATGGTGATTGGACTGAGAGGGATATAACTCTCTCTACTATAACAGTCTATGGTGATTGGACTGAGAGGGATATAACCTCTCTCTACTACAACAGTC
>NC_068433.1:2423307-2434590 GCF_023373465.1 Oncorhynchus keta
CCCTATGGTTGCTTGATATCCCTATGGTTGCTTGATATCCCTATGGTTGTTTGATATCCCTATGGTTGCTTGATATCCCTATGGTTGCTTGATATCCTAATGATTGTTTTAACTTTTTGAGGCTATACCGTGTTTGTTTACTATTACAATGTTTACAAACATTGGAGAAAAACAAGCTTATAGTTTAGGTTGTCATAGAGTGTGACAGTTTAACATTTATAAGTTATATACTTCAAGGATCAATGGATATATATATATATATATATATATATATCCATCCAAAAATGGGATGTAGCAACTACAGATTGGGTTTCTGTACAGCACTTTGAGATATCAGCTGATGTACGAAGGGCTATATAAATACATTAGATTTGATGATTGCCCCTTTAAGTCTATTAAAAGTGTACGAGTTTGAGCATGTGTCCATTAGGCCGATGGATTAAAAAATAATCAGAATGATTGAGCAATAAAAGCCCCAATTTTATTCCACCGTCTGGGATCCAGACTAATTAGCAGTTGCAAGAACGCATTTTTCACTGGCTGTCCACTGGTTTCAAATGGAGATGGAGCGAGACATGATGTCCCAGATGTGCTCAACTGGGTTCAGGTCTGGGGAACGGGCGGGCCAGTCCATAGCATCAATGCCTTCCTCTTGCAGGAACTGCTGACACACTCAGACACATGAGGTCTAGCATTGTCTTGCATTAGGAGAAACCCAGGGCCAACCACACCAGCATATGGTCTCACAAGGTGTCTGAGGATCTCATCTCGGTACGTAATGGCAGTCAGGCTACCTCTGGCGAGCACATGGAGGGCTGTGTGGCCCCCAAAAGAAATGCCACCCACACCATGACTGACCCACCGCCAAACCGGTCATGCTGGAGGATGTTGCAGGCAGCAGAACGTTCTCCACGGCGTCTCCAGACTCGGTCACATCTGTAACATGTGCTCAGTGTGAACCTGCTTTCATCTGTGAAGAGCACAGGACGCCAGTGGCGAATTTGCCAATCTTGGTCTTCTCTGGCAAATAGCAAACGTCCTGAACGGTGTTGGGCTGTAAGCACAACCCCCACCTGTGGACGTCGGGCCCTCATACCACCCTCATGGAGTCTGTTTCTGACGTTTGAGCAGACACATGCACATTTGTGGCCTGCTGGAGGTCATTTTGCAGTGGCTCTGGCAGTGCTCCTCCTGCTCCTCCTTGCACAAAGGCAGAGGTAGCGATCCTGCTGCTGGGTTGTTGCCCTCCTACGGCCTCCTCCACGTCTCCTGATGTACTGGCCTGTCTCCTGGTAGCGCCTCCATGCTCTGGACACTACGCTGACAGACACAGCAAACTTTCTTGTCACAGCTCGCATTGATGTGCCATCCTGGATGAGCTGCACTACCGGAGCCACTTGTGTGGGTTGTAGACTCCGTCTCATGCTACCACTAGAGTGAAAGCACCGCCGGCATTCAAAAGTGCCAAAACATCAGCCAGGAAGCATAGGAACTGAGAAGTGGTCTGTGGTCCCCACCTGCAGAACCACTCCTTTATTGGGGGTGTCTTGCTAATTGCCTATAATTTCCATCTGCTGTCTATTCCATTTGCACAACAGAATGTGAAATGTATTGTCAATCAGTGTTGCTTCCTAAGTGGACAGTTTGATTTCACAAGTGTGATTGACTTGAGTTACATTGTGTTGTTTAAGTGTTCCTTTAATTTTTTGAGCAGTGTATTTATAAACTTTACAAACTCCCCATTGCTTGGCACCCAAACCCCAAAGATATCATACAAATTCGCATATATATGGATGGAGGTTTTGCGCTTGGGGAGACCGTCTGCTTCCAATCTGCCATGTAAATGACATTTTGTAGGTAGTGTTTAGAATCAAATTCAAAGTCATTACACTTTCGTCCAAGTTTTAGAGAGAAGGATGGCCTCATCTGGTCTATTTGTATTTTTGGAAGTATCCGAAGTCCTAGTTGAGTGTCGATATTAGTGTATAGCGAGTCTACATCATGCTCCAGAAGGTAACTCCATTTTCATTAACAAAGGCATCTTTTACATAGCTGAGGTGCTTCTGAGGTTGAGAAAGGAGTCAATCTGCCACATTACATGATTCCCTCCACAATCTGAAACAATGGGATGGGTTCGGGTTAGGACTAAAGGTTAGACGGTGAAGGGATTAGGGTTAAGGTTATCCTCACCATGATCTCCATTACGCTCCATCGTGACGTGCCCCAGTACATGGCCATGCCATGGTTGATCACAAACGTCATCGCCCTCACCACCTCTACAACACACGCGCACACACACACACACACACACACACACACACACACACACACACACACACACACACACACACACACACACACACACACACACACACACACACACACACACACACACACACACACACACACACACACACACACACACACACACACGCAGTTAGACCTCACAACCTCTACAACAACACACAGGGTTAGACCTCACAACCTCTAAAACAACACACAGGGTTAGACCTCACAACCTCTACAACAACACACAGGGTTAGACCTCACAACCTCTACAACACACACGGGTAAGACCTCACAACCTCTACAACAACACAGGGTTAGACCTCACAACCTCTACAACACACACAGGGTTAGACCTCACAACCTCTACAACACACACAGGGTAAGACCTCACAACCTCTACAACAACACACAGGGTTAGACCTCACAACCTCTACAACAACACACAGGGTTAGACCTCACAACCTCTACAACACATACAGGGTTAGACCTCACAACCTCTACAACAACACACAGGGTTAGACCTCACATCCTCTACAACACACACAGGGTTAGACCTCACATCCTCTACAACAACACACAGGGTTAGACCTCACAACCTCTACAACAACACACAGGGTTAGACCTCACAACCTCTACAACAACACACAGGGTTAGACCTCACAACCTCTACAACAACACACAGGGTTAGACCTCACAACCTCTACAACACACACAGGGTTAGACCTCACAACCTCTACAACAACACACAGGGTTAGACCTCACAACCTCTACAACAACACAGGGTTAGACCTCACAACCTCTACAACAACACACAGGGTTAGACAGGGTTAGTCTCTACTGTCCTGTCAGTCTCGTCTCTACTGTCCTGCCAGTCTCGTCTCTACTGCCCTGTCAGTCTCTTCTCTACTGTTCTGGCAGTCTCGTCTCTACTGTCTTGGCAGTCTTGTCTCTGCTCTGGTTTCTATTGTCCTGTCAGTCTTATCTCTACTGTCCTGTCGTCTCATCTCTACTGTCCTGTCAGTCTTCTCTCTACTGTCCTGCCAGTCTTATCTCTACTGTCCTGTCAGTCTTATCTCTACTGTCCTGTCAGTCTTATCTCTACTGTCCTGCCAGTCTTATCTCTACTGTCCTGTCAGTCTTATCTCTACTGTCCTGCCAGTCTTATCTCTACTGTCCTGTCAGTCTTATCTCTACTGTCCTGTCAGTCTTATCTCTACTGTCCTGTCAGTCTCATCTCTACTGTCCTGTCAGTCTCATCTCTACTGTCCTGTCAGTCTCGTCTCGTCTCTACTGTCCTGTCAGTCTCATCTCTACTGTCCTGTCAGTCTCATCTCTACTGTCCTGTCAGTCTCGTCTCTACTGTCCTGTCAGTCTCGTCTCGTCTCTACTGTCCTGTCAGTCTCGTCTCTACTGTCCTGTCAGTCTCGTCTCGTCTCTACTGTCCTGTCAGTCTCGTCTCGTCTCTACTGTCCTGTCAGTCTCGTCTCGTCTCTACTGTCCTGTCAGTCTCGTCTCGTCTCTACTGTCCTGTCAGTCTCGTCTCGTCTCTACTGTCCTGTCAGTCTCGTCTCTACTGTCCTGCCAGTCTCGTCTCTACTGCCCTGCCAGTCTCGTCTCTACTGCCCTGTCAGTCTCTTCTCTACTGTTCTGGCAGTCTCGTCTCTACTGTCTTGGCAGTCTTGTCTCTGCTCTGGTTTCTATTGTCCTGTCAGTCTTATCTCTACTGTCCTGTCCGTCTCATCTCTGCACTGTCCTGTCAGTCTTCTCTCTACTGTCCTGCCAGTCTTATCTCTACTGTCCTGTCAGTCTTATCTCTACTGTCCTGTCAGTCTTATCTCTACTGTCCTGCCAGTCTTATCTCTACTGTCCTGTCAGTCTTATCTCTACTGTCCTGCCAGTCTTATCTCTACTGTCCTGTCAGTCTTATCTCTGTCCTGTCAGTCTTATCTCTACTGTCCTGTCAGTCTCATCTCTACTGTCCTGTCAGTCTCATCTCTACTGTCCTGTCAGTCTCATCTCTCTGTCCTGTCAGTCTCATCTCTACTGTCCTGTCAGTCTTATCTCTACTGTCCTGTCAGTCTTATCTCTACTGTCCTGTCAGTCTCGTCTCTACTGTCCTGTCAGTCTTATCTCTACTGTCCTGTCAGTCTTATCTCTACTGGCCTGCCACCTGCCAGTCTTACATCTACTGTCCTGCCCCAGTCTTATCGCTACTGTCCTGCCAGTCTTATCTCTACTGTCCTGTCAGTCTTATCTCTACTGTCCCTGTCAGTCTTATCTCTACTGTCTGCCAGTCTTATCGCTACTGTCCTGCCAGTCTTATCTCTACTGTCCTGTCAGTCGTATCTCTACTGTCCTGTCAGTCTTATCTCTACTGGCCTGCCACCTGCCAGTCTTATCTCTACTGTCCTGCCAGTCTTATCTCTACTGTCCTGCCAGTCTTATCTCTACTGTCTGCCAGTCTTATCTCTACTGTCCTGTCAGTCTTATCTCTACTGTCCTGTCAGTCTTCTCTCTACTGTCCTGTCAGTCTTCTCTCTACTGTCCTGCCAGTCTTCTCTCTACTGTCCTGTCAGTCTTATCTCTACTGTCCTGTCAGTCTTATCTCTAATGTCCTGCCAGTCTTCTCTCTACTCTCCTGTCAGTCTTATCTCTACTGTCCTGTCAGTTTTATCTCTACTGTCCTGCCAGTCTTATCTCTACTGTCCTGTCAGTCTTATCTCTACTGTCCTGTCAGTCTTATCTCTACTGTCCTGTCAGTCTCATCTCTACTGTCCTGTCAGTCTCATCTCTACTGTCCTGTCAGTCTTATCTCTACTGTCCTGTCAGTCTTATCTCTACTGTCCTGTCAGTCTCGTCTCTACTGTCCTGTCAGTCTTATCTCTACTGTCCTGTCAGTCTTATCTCTACTGGCCTGCCACCTGCCAGTCTTACATCTACTGTCCTGCCAGTCTTATCGCTACTGTCCTGCCAGTCTTATCTCTACTGTCCTGTCAGTCTTATCTCTACTGTCCTGCCAGTCTTATCGCTACTGTCCTGCCAGTCTTATCTCTACTGTCCTGTCAGTCGTATCTCTACTGTCCTGTCAGTCTTATCTCTACTGGCCTGCCACCTGCCAGTCTTATCTCTACTGTCCTGCCAGTCTTATCTCTACTGTCCTGCCAGTCTTATTTCTACTGTCCTGCCAGTCTTATCTCTACTGTCTGTCAGTCTTATCTCTACTGTCCTGCCAGTCTTATCTCTACTGTCCTGTCAGTCTTCTCTCTACTGTCCTGTCAGTCTTCTCTCTACTGTCCTGCCAGTCTTCTCTCTACTGTCCTGCCAGTCTTATCTCTACTGTCCTGTCAGTCTTATCTCTAATGTCCTGCCCAGTCTTCTCTCTAATGTCCTGCCAGTCTTCTCTCTACTCTCCTGTCAGTCTTATCTCTACTGTCCTGTCAGTTTTATCTCTACTGTCCTGCCAGTCTTATCTCTAATGTCCTGCCAGTCTTCTCTCTAATGTCCTGCCAGTCTTCTCTCTACTCTCTGTCAGTCTTCTCTCTACTGTCCTGTCAGTCTTCTCTCTACTGTCCTGCCAGTCTTCTCTCTAATGTCCTGCCAGTCTTCTCTCTACTCTCCTGTCAGTCTTCTCTCTACTGTCCTGTCAGTCTTCTCTCTGTCCTGCCAGTCTTCTCTCTAATGTCCTGCCAGTCTTCTCTCTCTCTCCTGTCAGTCTTCTCTCTACTGTCCTGTCAGTCTTCTCTCTACTGTCCTGTCAGTCTTATCTCTACTGTCCTGTCAGTCTCGTCCCTACTGTCCTGTTAGTCTCATCTCTACTGTCCTGTCAGTCTCATCTCTACTGTCCTGTCAGTCTCATCTCTACTGTCCTGTCAGTCTTATCTCTACTGTCCTGTCAGTCTTATCTCTACTGTCCTGTCAGTCTCGTCTCTACTGTCCTGTCAGTCTTATCTCTACTGTCCTGTCAGTCTTATCTCTACTGGCCTGCCACCTGCCAGTCTTACATCTACTGTCCTGCCAGTCTTATCGCTACTGTCCTGCCAGTCTTATCTCTACTGTCCTGTCAGTCTTATCTCTACTGTCCTGCCAGTCTTATCGCTACTGTCCTGCCAGTCTTATCTCTACTGTCCTGTCAGTCTTATCTCTACTGTCCTGCCAGTCTTATCTCTACTGTCCTGTCAGTCTTCTCTCTACTGTCCTGTCAGTCTTCTCTCTACTGTCCTGCCAGTCTTCTCTCTACTGTCCTGCCAGTCTTATCTCTACTGTCCTGTCAGTCTTATCTCTAATGTCCTGCCAGTCTTTTCTCTAATGTCCTGCCAGTCTTCTCTCTACTCTCCTGTCAGTCTTATCTCTACTGTCCTGTCAGTTTTATCTCTACTGTACTGCCAGTCTTATCTCTAATGTCCTGCCAGTCTTTCTCTAATGTCCTGCCAGTCTTCTCTCTACTCTCCTGTCAGTCTTCTCTCTACTGTCCTGTCAGTCTTCTCTCTACTGTCCTGCCAGTCTTCTCTCTAATGTCTGCCAGTCTTCTCTCTACTCTCCTGTCAGTCTTCTCTCTACTGTCCTGCCAGTCTTCTCTCTAATGTCCTGCCAGTCTTCTCTCTAATGTCCTGCCAGTCTTCTCTCTACTCTCTGGCAGTCTTCTCTCTACTGTCCTGTCAGTCTTTCTCTACTGTCCTGTCAGTCTTATCTCTACTGTCCTGTCAGTCGTCCCTACTGTCATGTTAGTCTCATCTCTACTGTCCTGTCAGTCTTATCTCTCTACTGTCCTGTCTCTACTGTCCTGCCAGTCTTATCTCAACTGTCCTGTCAGTCTTATCTCTACTGTCCTGCCAGTCTCGTCTCTACTGTCCTGTCAGTCTTATCTCTACTGTCCTGTCAGTCTTCTCTCTACTGTCCTGTCAGTCTTCTCTCTACTGTCCTGTCAGTCTTCTCTCTACTGTCCTGCCAGTCTTCTCTCTACTGTCCTGCCAGTCTTATCTCTACTGTCCTGTCAGTCTTATCTCTAATGTCCTGCCAATCTTCTCTCTAATGTCACCAGTCTTCTCTCTACTCTCCTGTCAGTCTTATCGCTACTGTCCTGTCAGTCTTCTCTCTACTGACCTGTCAGTCGTCTCTACTGTCCTGTCAGTCTCCCATCTCTGCTCTCCTGTCAGTCTTATCTCTACTGTCCTGCCATTCTTATCTCTACTGTCCTGTCAGTTTTATCTCTACTGTCTGCCAGTCTTATCTCTAATGTCCCTGCCAGTCTTCTCTAATGTCCCTGCCAGTCTTCTCTCTACTCTCCTGTCAGTCTTCTCTCTACTGTCCTGTCAGTCTTCTCTCTACTGTCCTGTCAGTCTTATCTCTACTGTCCTGTCAGTCTTATCTCTCTACTGTCCTGTCAGTCTTATCTACTGTCCTGTCAGTCTTATCTCTACTGTCCTGCTAGTCTTATCTCTACTGTCCTGTCAGTCTTATCTCCACTGTCCTCAGTCTTATCTCTACTGTCCTGTCAGTCTCATCTCTACTGTCCTGTCAGTCTCATCTCTACTGTCCTGTCAGTCTCATCTCTACTGTCCTGTCAGTCTCATCTCTACTGTCCTGTCAGTCTTCTCTCTACCTGTCCTGCCAGTCTTCTCTCTACTGTCCTGCCAGTCTTATCTCTACTGTCCTGTCAGTCTTATCTCTAATGTCCTGCCAATCTTCTCTCTAATGTCCTGCCAGTCTTTCTCTCTACTCTCCTGTCAGTCTTATCGCTACTGTCCTGTCAGTCTTCTCTCTACTGACCTGTCAGTCTCGTCTCTACTGTCCTGTCAGTCTCATCTCTACTGTCCTGCCAGTCTTATCTCTACTGTCCTGTCAGTCTTATCTCTACTGTCCTGCCAGTCTCTACTGTCCTGTCAGTCTTCTCTCTACTGTCCTGTCAGTCTTCTCTCTACTGTCCTGCCAGTCTTTCTCTACTGTCTGCCAGTCTTATCTCTACTGTCCTGTCAGTCTTATCTCTAATGTCCTGCCAGTCTTCTCTCTAATGTCCTGCCAGTCTTCTCTTACTCTCCTGTCAGTCTTATCTCTACTGTCCTGTCAGTTTTATCTCTACTGTCCTGCCAGTCTTATCTCCTAATGTCCTGCCAGTCTTCTCTCTAATGTCCTGCCAGTCTTCTCTCTACTCTCCTGTCAGTCTTCTCTCTACTGTCCTGTCAGTCTTCTCTCTACTGTCCTGCCAGTCTTCTCTCTAATGTCCTGCCAGTCTTCTCTCTACTCTCCTGTCAGTCTTTCTCTACTGTCCTGTCAGTCTTCTCTCTACTGTCCTGCCAGTCTACTCTCTAATGTCCTGCGAGTCTTCTCTCTACTCTCCTGTCAGTCTTCTCTCTACTGTCCTGTCAGTCTTCTCTCTACTGTCCTGTCAGTCTTATCTCTACTGTCCTGTCAGTCTCGTCCCTACTGTCCTGTTAGTCTCATCTCTACTGTCCTGTCAGTCTCATCTCTACTGTCCTGTCAGTCTCATCTCTACTGTCCTGTCAGTCTTATCTCTACTGTCCTGTCAGTCTTATCTCTACTGTCCTGTCAGTCTCGTCTCTACTGTCCTGTCAGCCCATCTCTGCTGTCTGTCAGTCTTTATTCTTAACTGCCTTGCAGTCTACGTCCACCTGGTCCTGCCCAGTCTTGTGCTGTATCCTGCGTCTTGCTCCTGTCTGTCAGTCTTATCTCCTATCTGCAGTCTGTCGCTACTGTCCTGCCAGTCTTATCTCTACTGTCCTGTCAGTCTTATCTCTACTGTCCTGCCAGTCTTATCTCTACTGTCTGTCAGTCTTCTCTCTCTCACAAGTATATTAATTCTCTCTGCTGTCTCTTGGTCTTTATCTCTCTACTGTCCTGCCAGTCTTGTCTCTACTGTCCTGTCAGTCTTATCTCTAATGTCCTTTAGTCTGCCCTCTAATCTCCTGTAGTCGTATCTCTGTCTACATTAAGTCTTGTCTCTACTGTCCTGTCAGTTTGCTCTACTGTCCTGCCAGTCTTATCTCTAATGTCCTGCCAGTCTTCTCTCTAATGTCCTGCCAGTCTTCTCTCTACTCTCCTGTCAGTCTTCTCTCTACTGTCCTGTCAGTCTTCTCTCTACTGTCCTGCCAGTCTTCTCTCTAATGTCCTGCCAGTCTTCTCTCTACTCTCCTGTCAGTCTTCTCTCTACTGTCCTGTCAGTCTTCTCTCTACTGTCCTGCCAGTCTTCTTCTAATGTCCTGCCAGTCTTCTTCTACTCTCCTGTCAGTCTCTCTCTACTGTCCTGTCAGTCTTCTCTCTACTGTCCTGTCAGTCTTATCTCTACTGTCCTGTCAGTCTCGTCCCTACTGTCATGTTAGTCTCATCTCTACTGTCCTGTCAGTCTTATCTCTACTGTCCTGTCTCTACTGTCCTGCCAGTCT
This sequence comes from Oncorhynchus keta, assembly GCF_023373465.1. NCBI lineage: Eukaryota > Metazoa > Chordata > Actinopteri > Salmoniformes > Salmonidae > Oncorhynchus > Oncorhynchus keta. The sequence continues at coordinate 2,432,994 of NC_068433.1, forward strand.
TATCTCAACTGTCCTGTCAGTCTTATCTCTACTGTCCTGCCAGTCTCGTCTCTACTGTCCTGTCAGTCTTATCTCTACTGTCCTGTCAGTCTTCTCTCTACTGTCCTGTCAGTCTTCTTCTACTGTCCTGTCAGTCTTCTCTCACTGTCCTGCCAGTCTTCTCTCTACTGTCCTGCCAGTCTTATCTCTACTGTCCTGTCAGTCTTATCTCTAATGTCCTGCCAATCTTCTCTCTAATGTCCTGCCAGTCTTCTTCTACTCTCCTGCGAGTCTTCTCTACTCTCCTGTCAGTCTTCTCTCTACTGTCCTGTCAGTCTTCTCTCTACTGTCCTGTCAGTCTTATCTCTACTGTCCTGTCAGTCTCGTCCCTACTGTCCTGTTAGTCTCATCTCTACTGTCCTGTCAGTCTCATCTCTACTGTCCTGTCAGTCTCATCTCTACTGTCCTGTCAGTCTTATCTCTACTGTCCTGTCAGTCTTATCTCTACTGTCCTGTCAGTCTCGTCTCTACTGTCCTGTCAGTCTTATCTCTACTGTCCTGTCAGTCTTATCTCTACTGGCCTGCCACCTGCCAGTCTTACATCTACTGTCCTGCCAGTCTTATCGCTACTGTCCTGCCAGTCTTATCTCTACTGTCCTGTCAGTCTTATCTCTACTGTCCTGCCAGTCTTATCGCTACTGTCCTGCCAGTCTTATCTCTACTGTCCTGTCAGTCTTATCTCTACTGTCCTGCCAGTCTTATCTCTACTGTCCTGTCAGTCTTCTCTCTACTGTCCTGTCAGTCTTCTCTCTACTGTCCTGCCAGTCTTCTCTCTACTGTCCTGCCAGTCTTATCTCTACTGTCCTGTCAGTCTTATCTCTAATGTCCTGCCAGTCTTTTCTCTAATGTCCTGCCAGTCTTCTTCTACTCTCCTGTCAGTCTTATCTCTACTGTCCTGTCAGTTTTATTCTACTGTCCTGCCAGTCTTATCTCTAATGTCCTGCCAGTCTTCTCTCTAATGTCCTGCCAGTCTTCTTCTACTCTCCTGTCAGTCTTCTCTCTACTGTCCTGTCAGTCTTCTCTCTACTGTCCTGCCAGTCTTCTTCTAATGTCCTGCCAGTCTTCTCTCTACTCTCCTGTCAGTCTTCTCTCTACTGTCCTGTCAGTCTTCTCTCTACTGTCCTGCCAGTCTTCTCTCTAATGTCCTGCCAGTCTTCTCTCTACTCTCCTGTCAGTCTTCTACTGTCCTGTCAGTCTTCTCTACTGTCCTGTCAGTCTTATCTCTACTGTCCTGTCAGTCTCTGTCCCTACTGTCATGTTAGTCTCATCTCTACTGTCCTGTCAGTCTTATTCTACTGTCCTGTCTCTACTGTCCTGCCAGTCTTATCTCAACTGTCCTGTCAGTCTTATCTCTACTGTCCTGCCAGTCTCGTCTCTACTGTCCTGTCAGTCTTATCTCTACTGTCCTGTCAGTCTTCTCTCTACTGTCCTGTCAGTCTTCTCTTACTGTCCTGTCAGTCTTCTCTCTACTGTCCTGCCAGTCTTCTTCTACTGTCCTGCCAGTCTTATCTCTACTGTCCTGTCAGTCTTATCTCTAATGTCCTGCCAATCTTCTTCT
>NC_068433.1:2434690-2458996 GCF_023373465.1 Oncorhynchus keta
TAACACACTGTCCTCAACCATAACACACTGTCCCTAACCATAACACACTGTCCCTAACCATAACACACTGTCCTAACCATAACACACTGTCCCTAACATCAACTGAACACACTGTCCTAACCATAACACACTGTCCTAACCATAACACACTGTCCCTAACCATAACACACTGTCCCCAACCATAACACACTGTCCCTAACCATAACACACTGTCTCCTAACACACTGTCCCTAACACACTGTCCCTAACCATAACACACTGTCCCTAACCACAACACACTGTCCTAACCATAACACACTGTCCCTAACCATAACACACTGTCCCCAACCATAACACACTGTCCCTAACCACAACACACTGTCCCTAACTATAACACACTGTCCCTAACACACTGTCTCAACATAACACACTGTCCATAACACACTGTCTCTAACTATAACATACTGTCTCCTAACCATAACACACTGTCACCTAACACTACTGTCCCAACTATAACACACTGTCCCTAATACACTGTCACAACCATAACACACTGTCTCCAACCATAAACACCTGTCACAGCCATAACACTGTCCCACAACACACTGTCCCCAACCATAACCTTACCTGTCCCCTAACACACTGTCCCTAACCCACTGTCCCTAACCATAACACACTGTCCCTAACCATAACACACTGTCCTAACCATAACACACTGTCTCAACCATAACCTGTCCCTAACCATAAACACACTGGCCATAACACACTGTCCTAACTATAACATTACTGTCCTAACCATAACATACTGTCCCTAACCATAAACATACTGTCCCTAACCATAACACATACTGTTCCAACCATAACACTATCCTAACCATAACCTGTCGCTAACATACTGTCTCTAACACACTGTCCTCCATAACACACTGTCCCTAACTATAACACACTGTCCAAACCATAACACTGTCCCTAACTCACAACACACTGTCCCTAACTATAACATACTGTTCCTAACTATAACATACTGTCCTCAACCATAACACACTGTCCCTAACCATAACACACTGTCCTAACTATAACATCACTGTCTCTAATACTACTGTCCCTAACTATAACACACTGTCTCCAACCATAACACACTGTCTCCAACCATAACACACTGTCTCCTTAACACAACTGTCTCCAACTATAACACACTGTCCCTAAGCTATAACACACTGTCCTCAATCATAACACACTGTCTCCAACCATAACACACTGTCCCTAACTCATAACATACTGTCCTTAACTATAATACTACTGTCCCTAACTCATAACATCACTGTCCTTAACTATAACATCACTGTCTCATAATACACTGTCCCTAACTATAACACACTGTTCCAATCATAACACACTGTCCCTAACCATAACATTACTGTCCCTAACCATAACACTACTGTCCCTAACCATAATACTACTGTCTCTCTAACACACTGGCCCCAACCACAACATACAACACACTGTCCCTAACACACTGTCCCTAACCATAACACACTGTCTAACCATAACATACTGTTCCTAACTATAAACACACTGTCCTAACAACTACTTATACTGTCTCCTCCTAACACACTGTCCCTAACCATAAACACTGTCCTAACACACTGTCTCAATAGCAACAACACTGTCTCCAACCATTGTTCCTAACCATAACACACTATCCTAACACACTGTTCCCAACCATAATACCTGTCCTAATACCATAACACACTGTCTTAATCATAATACTGTGTCTAACCATAACACACTGTCCTAAACCACAACACACTGTTCCTGACCATAACACACTGTCTAGCTTTAACATACTGTCCTAAGTCAAAAACTGTCTATAACACACTGGCCACTCATAACATACTGTCTCCTAACCATATAACACACTGTTCCTAACCATAACATCACTGTCTCTAACCATAACACACTGTCCCTAACTATAACACACTGTCTAACCATAACACACTGTCTCAACCATAACATACTGTCTCTAACCATAACACACTGTCCCTAACCATAACACACTGTCTCTAACTATAACACACTGTCTCCTAACATACTGTCTCTAACTATAACACACTGTTCCCAACCATAATACACTGTTCCTAATCCATAACACACTGTCCCTAACCATAACATACTGTTCCTAAACTATAACACTACTGTCCCTAATCATAACACTACTGTCCTTAACCATAACACACTGTCCTCTAATCATAACTGTACATGTCCTAACTATAACACACTGTCTCCTAACCATAACACACTGTCCTCAACCATAACATACTGTCCCTAACCATAAACACTACTGTAACACATCTCTAACACACTGTTCCTAACTATAACACACTGTCCCTAAACATAACACACTGTCTAACCATAACCACTGTCCTAACATACTGTTCCTAACACACTGTCCTAACCATAACACACTGTCCTCTAACATACTGTCCTATATTACACTGTCTCTAACAATTACCTAAATATTATTACTCCTAACCAAAACACACTGTCCCTAACCATAACATACTGTTCTTAACACTGTCTCTTAATTATAACCATTGTCCTAACCATAACACACTGTCCCCAACCATAACACACTGTTCCTAAACTACAATATACATTGTCCTAACACATTGTCCTAACATAACACACTAATCCCTAACATAACACACTGTCCCTAACCATAATACACGGTCCCCACCATAACACACTGTCTATACCATAACACATTGTCCTAACCATAACACACTGTCTCAATTATAACATACTGTCTCCTAACTATAAACACTGTCTCCTAACCATAACACATACTGTCCCAACTATAACACACTTGTCCCTAACCATAACATCACTGTCTCACTAACACACTGTCTCCTAACCATAACACACTGTCTCTAACCATAACACTACTGTCCTCAATCATAACACACTGTCTCCAACTATAATACACTGTCTCCTAACTATAACATTACTGTCCCTAACTCATAACATCACTGTCCCTAACCATAAATATTACTGTCTCTTAACTATAACTACTACTGTCTCTTAACTATAACACTGTCCCTAACTATAACATCACTGTCCTCTAACCTATAACATCACTGTCCTCAACTCATAACACACTGTCTCTAACTATAACACACTGTCCCTAACCATAACACACTGTCCTAACCATAACACACTGTCCCTAACTATAACATTACTGTCCCTAACTATAACACACTGTCCCTAACCATAACACACTGTCTCCATAACACACTGTCTCCAACCATAACACACTGTCTCCAGCCATAACACACTGTCTAACCATAACACACTGTCCCTAACACACTGTCCCCCAACCATAACCTGTCCCTAAGCCATAACACACTGTCTAATCATAACCCACTGTCTAACCAGCAACACACTGTCCTAACCATAACACACTGTCCTAACCATAACACACTGTCCTTAAAACTTTTTCAATCTATCATAACACACTGGCCATATTACACTGTCCCTAACTATAACACACTGTCCCCAACCATAACACTGTCCCTAACCATAACACACTGTCCTAACCATAACACACTGTCTAACCATAACACACTGTACCCTAACCATAACACACTGTCCTAACCATAACACACTGTCTAACCATAGCTTACACTGTCCTAACCATAACACTGTCCTAACACTGTCCCTAACACACTGTCCCCAACCATAACACACTGTTCTCCAACTATAACACACTGTCCCTAACCATAACACACTGTCCCTAACACTACTGTCTCCTAACCATAACACACTGTCCCTAGCCATAACACACTGTCCCTAATCATAACTCACTGTCTCCCAACTATAACACACTGTCCTAACCATAACACTACTGTCCCAACCATAACACACTGTCCCTCAACCATAACATACTGTCTCTAACTATAACATCACTGGCCATAACACACTGTCCCTAACTATAACATACTGTCCTCAACTATAACATCACTGTCTCTAACCATAAACACTACTGTCTCCTAACTATAACATACTGTTCTCAACTATAACATCACTGTACTTAACCATAACACACTGTCCCTAACTATAACATTACTGTCCTCAACTATAACACACTGTCCCTAACTATAACATCACTGTTCCTAACATAATACACTGTCCTCAACTATAACATACTGTTCCTAACTATAACACACTGTCTCCTAACTATAACACACTGTCCCTAAACTATAATATCACTGTTCCTAACTATAACACACTGTTCCTAACTATAACACACTGTCCCTAACCATAACACACTGTCTCCTAACTATAACACACTGTTCCTAACCATAACACTACTGTTCCTAACTATAACATACTGTCCTTAACCATAACACACTGTCCCTAACACACTGTCCCCAACCATAACACACTGTCCCCAACCATAACACACTTTCCCTAACCATAACACACTGTCCCTAACCATAACACACTGTCCCTAACCATAACACACTGTCTCCATAACACACTGTCCCTCAACCATAACACACTGTCCTCAACCATAACACACTGTCCCTAACCATAACACACTGTCCCTAACACACTGGCTCTCAACCACAACATACAACACACTGTCTCCTAACATACTGTCTCCTAACCATAACACACTGTCCTCAACTATAATACACTGTCCTTAACACACTGTCTCCTAACCATAACACACTGTCCCTAACACACTGTTCCTAACCATAACACACTGTCCCTAACACACTGTCCCCAACCATAACACACTGTCTCCAACCATAACATACTGTTCTCAACTATAACTACACTGTCCCTCAACTATAACATACTGTCCCTAACCATAACACACTGTCCCTAACCATAACACACTGTTCTCAACCATAACATCACTGTTCCTAACCATAACATACTGTTCCTAACCATAACACACTGTACTCCAACCATAACACACTGTCTCCAACCATAACACACTGTCCTCTAACATACTGTTCCTAACCATAACATCACTGTCCCTAACTATAACACACTGTCCCTAACCATAACACACTGTCCCTAACCATAACACACTGTCCCTAACCATAACACACTGTCCCTAACTATAACACACTGTCTCTAACTCATAACATCACTGTCCCTGAACCATAACACACTGTTCCATAACACACTGTCCCTAACTATAACACACTGTTCCTAACTATAACACACTGTCCCTAACTATAACACACTGTCCCTAACCATAACACACTGTCCCCAACCATAACACACTGTCCCTAACCATAACACACTGTCCTAACTAACACACTGTCCCAACCATAACACACTGTCCCTAACCATAACACACTGTCTCCTAACACACTGTCCCAACACACTGTCCCTAACCATAACACACTGTCCTCAACCATAACACACTGTCCCTAACCATAACACACTGTCCCTAACCATAACACACTGTCCCTAACCATAACACACTGTCCCTAACATCACTGTCTCCTAACACACTGTCCTTAACCATAACACACTGTCCCAACTATAACACACTGTCCCTAACCATAACACACTGTCCCTAACCATAACACACTGTCCCTAACCAAAACTACTGTCCCTAACACACTGTCCCTAACCATAACACACTGTCTCCTAACCATAACACACTGTCCCTAACCATAACATACTGTCCCTAACCATAACACACTGTCCCTAACTATAACACTACTGTCTCTAACACACTGTTCCTAACCATAACACATACTGTCCCTAACCATAACACACTGTCTCCTAACCATAACACACTGTCTCTAACCATAACACACTGTCCCTAACCATAACATACTGTCTCTAACTATAACACTACTGTCCCTAACCATAACACACTGTCCCTAACTATAACATACTGTCCTCAACCATAACACACTGTCCTCAACCATAACACACTGTCCCTAACCATAACATATACTGTTCCTAACTATAACACACTGTCCCTAACCATAACACACTGTCCCTAACTATAACACACTGTCCCTAACCATAACACACTGTCCTCTAACACACTGTCCCTCAACTATAACATACTGTCTCCTAACCATAACATACTGTCTCCTAACTATAACACTACTGTCTCCTAACTATAACACACTGTTCCTAACTATAACATCACTGTCCCTAACACACTGTCCTCAACCATGAACACACTGTTCCTAACTATAACACACTGTCCCTAACCATAACACACTGTCCCTAACATACTGTCCTCAACCATAACTATACTAACACACTGTCCTCATAACATCACTGTCTCCTAACCATAACATACTGTCCTCAACCATAACACACTGTCTCAACATAAACACTGTCTCCTAACCATAACACACTGTCTCTTAACTATAACATACTGTCCTCTAACCATAATACATACTTGTCCTTAACACACTGTTCTAACTATAATATTACTGTCTAACTATAACACACTGTCCTAACATACTGTCCCTAACTATAACATCACTGTCCCAACCATAACATACTGTCTCAAACTCATAACATTACTGTCTCCAACTATAACACTACTGTCCCTAACTATAACATCACTGTCCCTAACCATAACACACTGTCCCCAACCATAACACACTGTCCTAACTATAACACACTGTCCTAACTAACACACTGTCCCTAACCATAACATCACTGTCCCTAACCATACACACTGTCCCTAACCATAACACACTGTCCCTAACCATAACACACTGTACCTAACCATAACCATAACCATAACACTGTCCTAACCATAACACACACTGTCCCTAACCATACCTTACACTGTCCTGTCCCTAACCACACTGTCCCCTAACACACTGTCCTAACACTGTCCTAAGCAACACACCAGTACAACCATAACACACTGTCCTAACCATAACACACTGTCCTAATACATAACACACTGTCCCTAACCATAACACTGTCCTAACCATGGCACACTGTCCTAACCATAAACACACTGTCCTAACCATAACACACTGTCCTAACACACTGTCACAACCATAGCACATACAACCACCAACACACTTTCCCTAACCATAGCTGGCACTGTCCTAGCCATAACACACTGTCCCTGAACCATAACACACTGTCCCTAACCATAACACACTGTCCCTAACCATAACACACTGTCCCTAACACACTGTCCCCAACCATAACACACTGTCCCCAACCATAACACACTGTCCTCCTAACACACTGTCCCTAACCATAACACACTGTCCTCAACCATAACAACTGTCCCTAACACACTGTTCCTAACCATAACATACTGTCCTAACACACTGTCCCTAACCATAACACACTGTCCCTAACACACTGTCCCCAACCATAACACACTGTCTCCAACCATAACACACTGTCCTCAACCATAACACACTGTCTCTAACATCACTGTCCCTAACCATAACACTACTGTCCCTAACTATAACATCACTGTCCCCAATCATAACTCCACTGTCTCCCAACTATAACACACTGTTCCTAACTATAACACACTGTCTCCTAACTATAACACACTGTCCCTAAACCATAACACACTGTCCCTAACCATAACACACTGGCCATAACACACTGTCCCTAACTATAACATTACTGTCCTCAACTATAACACACTGTCTCCTAACTATAACACTACTGTCCCTAACCATAACACACTGTCCCTAACTATAACACTACTGTTCCTAACCATAACACACTGTTCTCTAACACATACTACATACTGTCCTCAACCATAACACACTGTCCCTAACTATAACACACTGTCCTAACCATAACATCACTGTCCCTAACACATATGTCTCCTAAACTATCCAACACACTGTCCTAACCATAACACACTGTCCCTAATCATATCACTGTCTCCTAACCATATACACACTGTCCTTAACATACTGTTCTAACTATATATCACTGTCCTAACATTACTGTCCCTAACTATAACATACTGTCTCCAACTATAACATACTGTTCCTAACTATAACATACTGTCCTAACCATAATACACTGTCTCTGAACTATAACACACTGTCTCAATATACATACTCTCAACCTAACATACTGTCTCCTAACCATAACATACTGTCTCCTAACTATAATATACTGTCCCTAACCATAACACACTGTCCCTAACCATAACACACTGTCTCTAACTCATACACACTGTCCCTAACACACTGTCCCTAACCATAACACACTGTCCTCAACCATAACACACTGTCCCTAACCATAACACACTGTCCCTAACCATAACACACTGTCCCTAACCTATAACACACTGTCCCTAACACATGTCACTGTCCCTAAACACACTGTCCCTAACACACTGTCCCCAACCATAACACATTGTCCTAACCATAACACACTGTCTCTTAACTCATAACACACTGTCTCTAACCATAACACACTGTCCCTAACACACTGTCCACTAACACACTGTTCCTAACTATAACACACTGTCCTTAACCATAACACACTGTCCCTAACCATAACACACTGTCTCCTAACCATAACACACTGTCCCTAAATTATAACACACTGTCTCTAACCATAAACATACTGTCCCTAACACATGTCACAATCATTGCCACTGTCCCTAATCATAACATCACTGTCTCTTAACCATAACATCACTGTCCCTAACTATAACACATCGTCCCTAACCATAACACACTGTCCCTAACCATAACACACTGTCTCTAACTATAACATCACTGTCCCTAACTATAATATACACTGTTCCTTAAAACACGTCTCATAACACACTGTCTCTAACTATAAATATCACTGTCCCTAACCATAACACACTGTCCTCTAACTATAACACACTGTTCACACTGTATAACTATAACACACTGTCTCCTAACTCATAACACACTGTCCCTAACTATAACATGTCTCTAATCATAAACACTACTGTCCCTAACCATAACACACTGTCCCTAACCATAACACATCTTCCCTAACTATAACATACTGTCCCTTCTAACATACTGTCCTAACCATAACATGTCCTAACTATAAACACACTGTCCCTAACCATAACACACTGTCCCTTAACCATAACACACTGTCCTTAACCATAACATTGTCTCAACTATAACACACTGTCCCTAACTATAACACACTGTCTCTAACATACTGTTCCAACTATAACACACTGTCTCCTAACCATAACATCACTGTCTCAACTATAACACACTGTCCTAATCATAATAATGTCACTATAACACACTGTCCTAAATCTAATACATACTGTCTCCAACAACACATTGTCTAACCATAACACTGTCCTCAACTATAACACACTGTCTAACTATAACATTACTGTCTCCTAACCATAACACACTGTCCTAACTATAACATACTGTCCCTAACCATAACACACTGTCCCTCAACTGTCCTAACACACTGTCCTCAACCATAACACACTGTCCCTAACCATAACACAACTGTCCCTAACCATAACACACTGTCCCTACATACTGTCCTCAACCATAACACACTGTCCTCAACCATAACACTACTGTCCTAACTATAACACTACTGTCCCTAACCATAACACACTGTCCCCAGCCATAACACACTGTCCCTAACACACTGTCCACAACCATAACACACTGTCCTAGCCATAACACACACTGTCTGATCATAGCCACTGTCCCCAGCCATAACACACTGTCCTAACCATAACACACTGTCCTAACCATAACACACTGTCCCCAACCATAACACACTGTCCTAACCATAACACACTGGCCATAACACACTGTCCTAACTATAACACACTGTCTAACCATAACACACTGTCCTAACCATAACACACTGTCCTAACCATAACACACTGTCCCCAACCGCAACACACTGTGCCCTAACCATAACACACTGTCCTATCCCTAACACACTGTCCTAACCATAACACACTGTCCTAACCATAACACTGTCCCCAACCATAACACACTGTCCTAACATAACACACTGTCCTAACCATAACACTGTCCCAACCATAACACACTGTCCTAAGCCATGACACACACTGTCCTAACCATAACACACTGTCCTACCATGACACACTGTCCTAATGATAGCACACTGTCCCTAATATGACACTGTCCTAACCATAACCATGACACTGTCTGACCATAAACACTAGCTCCTAACAATGTACACTGTCCCTAAACCATACACACTGTCCTACACACACTGTCCCTGACCATAACTTACACTGTCTAATATAACACACTGTCCTAGCCATGACACACTGTCCCTAACCCTGACGCCTGATATCCTAACACACTGTGCTAAGCCATGACACACTGCCCCCATGACACTGTCCTAACACACTGTCTACAACCATAACACTGTCTCCAACCATAACACTGTCCTAACCATGGCTTACACTGTCCCTAACACACTGTCTGACACACTGACACTGTCCTAACCATAAACACTGTCCCCAACCATCATAATCCCTAACACTGTCTAACCATAACACACTGTCTCCAGCCATAAACACACTGTCCCTAACCATAACACACTGTCCATAACACCTGACCATAAGCACACTGTCCTAGCCATAACATGTCACAAATCGCAACCCACTGTACAACCATAACACACTGTCACTAGCCATAACACACTATCCTAACCATAACACACTGTCCTAACCATAACACACTGTCCTAACCATAACACACTGGCATAACACACTGTCTCCTAACTATAACACACTGTCCCCAACCATAACACACTATTCCTAACCATAATATTACTGTCCCTAACCATAACACACTGTTCCTAAATTCATAACACATTGTACCTAACTATAATACACTGTCCTAACCATAACACACTGTCCCTAACCATAACACACTGTCCTGAATTATAACCATAACACACTGTCCCTAACACACTGTCCTAATATAACACACTGTCCTAACCATAACACACTGTCCCCTAACCATAACACACTGTCCTAACTATGTCCTGTCCAACCATAATATTACTGTTCTTTAACCCACACCCCAACCATAACATTACTTTCCTAACCATAACACACTGTCTAACTATAACCATAACACACTGTCCTAACCATAACACACTGTCTAACTATAACCACTTTTCCCAACACACTGTCCTAACCATAACATTTGTCCAACCATAACACACTGTCCTAAACCATAACACACTGTCAACTATACCATAACACACTGTCACAACATAACACACTGTCTAACTATAACACACTGGCCCCACACTATTGGCTCTAAATTCACAACATACAACACACTGTCCTAACACACTGTCCTAACATAACACACTGTCCCATAACACACTGTTCCTAACACACGTCCCTAACCATAACACACTGTCCTTAACACACTGTCCTAACCATAATACACTGTCCTAACACACTGTCCACAACCATAACACACTGTCTCCAGCCATAACACACTGTCTAGCCAATTATAACACACTGTCCATAACACACTGTCCACAACCATAACACACTGTCCCTAAACCATAACACACTGTCTCCCAACCATAACACACTGTCCTAAACACTGTCCCCCAACCATAACACACTGTCTCCAGCCATAACACACTGTCCCCAACCATAACACTGTCCCTAACACACTGTCCCTAACCATAACACACTGTCCTAATATAACACACTGTCTCCAATCATATTACTGTCCCCAACCATAACACACTGTCCTAACCATAATATTACACTGTCCTAACCATAACACACTGTCCCCAACCATAACACACTGTCCCTAACCATAACACACTGGCCATAACACACTGTCCTAACTATAACACACTGTCCCTAACCATAACACACTGTCCTAACCATAAACACTGTCCTAACCATAACACACTGTCCCAACCATAACACACTGTCCTAACCATAACACACTGTCGCTAACACACTGTCCCTAACCATAACACACTGTCCTAACCATAACACACTGTCCCTAACACACTGTCCCAGACACACTGTCCCTAACCATAACAAACTGTCAACTATAACACACTGTCCTAACCATAACACACTGTCCCTAACCATAACACACTGTCCCTAACCATAACACACTGTCCCTAACCACTGTCCTAACACACTGTCCCTAACCATAACACACTGTCCCCAACCATAACACACTGTCCCTAACCATAACACACTGTCCCTAACCACAACACACTGTCCCACACTGTCCTAACACACTGTCCCAACCATAACACACTGTCCCTAACCATAACACACTGTCCCTAACCATAACACACTGTCCAACCATAACACACTGTCCCTAACCATAACACACTGGCCCTAACACACTGTCCCTAACCATAACACACTGTCCCTAACCATAACACACTGTCCCCAACCATAACACACTGTCTACAACCATAACACACTGTCCCCAACCATAACACACTGTCCCTAACCATAACACACTGTAACCATAACACACTGTCCCTAACACACTGTCCCTAACACACTGTCCCTAACCATAACACACTGTCCCTAACCACAACACACTGTCGCTAACCATAACACACTGTCCCTAACCATAACACACTGTCCCTAACCATAACACACTGTCCCTAACTCGTCTGAATCTCGGAGGGGCCTCCTCGTCTGAATCTCGGAGGGGCCTCCCTCGTCTGAATGTCGTTGTTAATCTTTGCCATTTTCTCTTTTAAAGAGTAGAAACATCCACCATCAGTTGTATTTCAGCCATCACCTCCACCTCCTCAATCCCCTCCGCCTCCTCTCCCATCCTCCGCCTCCTCTCCCATCCCCTCCCCTCCTCTCCCATCCCCTCCACCTCCTCTCCCATCCCCCCCTTCTTCTCCCATCCTCTCCCCTCCTCTCCCATCCCATCTCCCCCCGCCTCCTCTCCCATCCCCTCCCCTCCGCCTCCTCTCCCATCCCCTCTGCCTCCTCTCCCATCCCCTCCGCCTCCTCTCCCATCCGCTTCTTCTCCCATCCCCTGCCTCCTCTCCCATCCCCTCCGCCTCCTCTCCGACTCCTCCGATCCCCTCCTCTCCCATCCTCCGCCTCTTCTCCCATCCCCTCCGCCTCTTCTCCCATCCCCTCCGCCTCTTCTCCCATCCCCTCCGCTCCTTCTCCCATCCCCTCCGCCTCTTCTCCCATCCCTCCGCCTCTTCTCCCATCCCCTCCGCCTCCTCTCCCATCCCCTCAGCCAGTTGGTAGCATGGCGCATCAGGAGTAGTGGGTTCTCCGGGACCACCCCATGCACACATGACTCGCGCCTCTAAATGGCATATATTATTATTATTATATTTTTCTCCCATCCCCCTCCGCCTCTTCTCCCATCCCCTCCGCCTCCTCTCCCATCCCCTCCGCCTCCTCCCTCCCCATCCCCCATCCTTCCTCTCCCATCCCCTCAGCCTCCTCTCCCACCCCCCTCCTCTCCCATCCCCTCCGCTTCTTCTCCCATCCTCCGCCTCCTCTCCCATCCCCCTCCTCCTCTCCCATCCCCTCCGCCTCCTCTCCCATCCTCCCTTCTTCTCCCATCCCCTCCGCCTCCTCTCCCATCCCCTCAGCCTTCTCTCCCATCCCCTGCCTCCTCCCATCCTCCGCCTCCTCTCCCATCCCTCCGCCTCTTCTCCCATCCCCTCCGCCTCCTCTCCCATCCCCAGCCTTCTCTCCCATCCCCCTGCCTTCTCTCCCATCCCCTCCGCCTCCTCTCTCCTCTCCCATCCCCTCTCCTCTCCCATCTCTCCTCCCATCCCCTCCGCCTCCTCTCCATCCCCTCCACTTCTTCTCCCATCCCCTCCGCCTCCTCTCCCATCCCCTCCGCCTCCTCTCCCATCCTCCGCCTCCTCTCCTCTCCCATCCCCTCTGCCTCTTCTCCCATCCCCTCCGCCTCCTCTCCCATCCCCTCCGCCTCCTCTCCCATCCGCTTCTTTCTCCCATCCCCCCCGCCTCCTCCCATCCCCTCCGCCTCCTCTCCTCTCCCCCAATACCTCCTTTCCTCCCTCCCCTCCCTTTCCTCTCCCATCCCCTCCACTTCTTCTCCCATCCCCCCCTGCCTCCTCTCCCATCCCCTCCGCCTCCTCTCCTCTCCCCCAATACCTCCTTTCGTCTCCCATCCCCTCCGCCTCCTCTCCCATCCCCTCCACTTCTTCTCCCATCCCCTCCGCCTCCTCTCCCATCCCCTCCACTTCTTCTCCCATCCCCTCCGCCTCCTCTCCCATCCCCTCCGCCTCCTCTCCCATCCCCTCCGCCTCCTCTCCCACTTCCCCTGCTATTCTGTAAATTACCTCCTACACTATATAATTGTAAAAAAAAAAAACATGCCGAAGATAAAAATCTGTGTTTTTTTATTTTTTAGGGTGGATCAGCTTAATATTGCGGAAAGAATGTTGGTTCCAATGTAATTGTCTGCATCATTTCCAATCCCCCATATTTTTGGGGTAAATATATATATCCATACACGCATGCATATATATACACATATATACATACACATACCTATATAGACATACATACTTTTTTAAAGAATATACCTTTATTATTATTCCCATAAACCCTTCCGCCGATCCCCCAATTGGAGTAAACTAATAAACACTTCTGCTTCTACCTTCAATCCATACATCTTATACACACTCTACAGACACAGTCTACTTTACAATAGTTCTCTCTTGTTTGTTCTTAGTCCTCTATTTCTGATGTCCATCCAGTTTGATGATTTCGATTTGTAACTGTGCTATTTCACAAAAGCTCCGAACCTATATACATTCTACAGATCCCTTATGCCCTACATTGTTTATCTGGTTATTAGTCCCACCCTTCAGCTCCACTCAACCCCTCCCATCTGTCTCTCAACATTTCTACTTGCCATATATTTTTCAACTGTGCTGTGATGCTTCACAAAATAATTGAACCTTCATATTCTCATAGCTTCTACAGATTGTAAATTAAAAATAAACATTTTTGCTAAAATAACTATTATATTATTGATTGATTGATTGACTATGGCTTTTCAAATCACCCAGTATTGCTGTCTGTAGTGTTAGTTCTAGGCACATGTTGCAATTCTTCAGCCATTCCTGGACCTGTGACCGAAAATGAGCTACATATGGACAATACCAAAATAAATGATCAAATGACTCTGCCTCCTCACAGCAGAATCAGCAGAGCTGGGAAGATTTATCCCCCATATATATATATAACCTTCTATTAGTTGCAAGTATTTTGTATAGTAATTTATATTGAAAAATTTGAAGTTTTGAATCCGACGTTGTTTTGCGTATCAATTCATTAACCATGTGCAATGGAATGGGTAAATTGAAAATCTCTTCCCAACTATTTAGCAATTTATCAGTGTTTGTAGGTCACGTGTTCACAATCAATTCTTTCACTGCCATTATTCATCTTGACCAACATTCAGAAACCTATTTTGACACAGCAGCTTTTCTGCATAATATCCACAATTTGTTTGACCCTTTACACAGACTGAAAGTTAACGGAGTTAGATGAGTCGCTTCATGGGAGTTGCTTCATTCCCCCAAAAGGGGACACAGCCTTTACAACATTATTTATAAACAAAGCCAGTCTGGTGTAAAGCCTCTTTCCTGTCTGCTCTTGAATGGCAAATCCAGGCATAGTAATTCATATACCATTTGTTGTGTTCACGAAGAAACAAAACCGTGGGAGCAACAATTCCATCTGGGGCCCGGCCTTGTTGGCTAAGTTCAATGCCCGGCCTTGTTGGCTAAGTTCAATGCCCGGCTTCACCCCGCTGTAGAGCCGGCCCTGTTGGCTAAGTTCAATGCCCGGCCTTGTTGGCTAAGTTCAATGCCCGGCTTCACCCCGCTGTAGAGCCGTCCCTGTTGACTAAATTCAACGACCTCTTCACTGCCCCAGAGCCGGCCCTGTTGGCTAAATTCAATGACCTCTTCACTGCCCCGTAGAGCCGGCCCTGTTGGCTAAGTTCAATGACCTCTTCACTGCCCCGTAGAGCCGGCCCTGTTGGCTAAATTCAATGACCTCTTCACTGCCCAGAGCCGGCCCTGTTGGCTAAATTCAATGACCTCTTCACTGCCCCGTAGAGCTGGCCCTGTTGGCTAAATTCAATGACCTCTTCACTGCCCCGTAGAGCCGGCCCTGTTGGTTAAGTTCAATGACCTCTTCACTGCCCCGTAGAGCTGGCCCTGTTGGCTAAATTCAACGACCTCTTCACCGCCCCGTAGAGCTGGCCCTGTTGGCTAAATTCAATGACCTCTTCACTGCCCCGTAGAGCCGGCCCTGTTGGCTAAATCCAATGACCTCTTCACCGCCCCGTAGAGCTGGCCCTGTTGGCTAAGTTCAACGACCTCTTCACCGCCCCGTAGAGCTGGCCCTGTTGGTTAAGTTCAATGACCTCTTCACTGCCCCGTAGAGCTGGCCCTGTTGGCTAAATTCAATGACCTCTTCACTGCCCCGTAGAGCTGGCCCTGTTGGCTAAATCCAATGACCTCTTCACTGCCCCGTAGAGCTGGCCCTGTTGGCTAAATTCAATGACCTCTTCACTGCCCCGTAGAGCCGGCCCTGTTGGCTAAATTCAATGACCTCTTCACTGCCCCCCGCAGAGCCGGCCCTGTTGGCTAAATTCAATGACCTCTTCACTGCCCCGCAGAGCCGGCCCTGTTGGCTAAATCCAATGACCTCTTGACTGCCCCGTAGAGCCGGCCCTGTTGGCTAAGTTCAACGACCTCTTCACCGCCCCGTAGAGCTGGCCCTGTTGGCTAAATTCAATGACCTCTTCACTGCCCCGTAGAGCCGGCCCTGTTGGCTAAAGTTCAACGACCTCTTCACTGCCCCACAGAGCTGGCCCTGTTGGCTAAGTTCAACGACCTCTTCACTGCCGTGAGCCGGCCCTGTTGGCTAAATTCAACGACCTCTTCACTGCCCCGCAGAGCTGGCCCTGTTGGCTAAATTCAATGACCTCTTCACCGCCCCGTAGAGCTGGCCCTGTTGGCTAAATTCAACGACCTCTTCACTGCCCCTGGCCGGCCCTGTTGGCTAAATTCAATGACCTCTTCACTGCCCCGTAGAGCCGGCCCTGTTGGCTAAATTCAATGACCTCTTCACTGCCCCGTAGAGCCGGCCCTGTTGGCTAAATTCAATTCTTTACTGCCCCGTAGAGCTGGCCCTGTTGGCTAAATTCAACGACCTCTTCACTGCCCCGTAGAGCTGGCCCTGTTGGTTAAGTTCAATGACCTCTTCACTGCCCCGTAGAGCTGGCCCTGTTGGCTAAATTCAACGACCTCTTCACCGCCCGTAGAGCTGGCCCTGTTGGCTAAATTCAACGACCTCTTCACTGCCCCGTAGAGCTGGCCCTGTTGGCTAAATCCAATGACCTCTTCACCGCCCCGTAGAGCTGGCCCTGTTGGTTAAGTTCAATGACCTCTTCACTGCCCCAAATGGCCCTGTTGGCTAAATTCAATGACCTCTTCACTGCCCCAGAGCTGGCCCTGTTGGCTAAATCCAATGACCTCTTTAGAGCTGGCCCTGTTGGTTAAGTTCAATGAACTCTTCACTGTAAGCTGGCCCTGTTGGCTAAATTCAAGACCTCTTCACTGACAAGCCGGCCCTGTTGGCTAAATTCAACGACCTCTTTATGTTGGCTAAGTTACGACCTCTTCACTGGTTTGTTGGCTAAATCCAATGACCTCTTCACTGCCCCAGAGAGCCGGCCTGTTGCTAAGTTCAAACCTCTTCACCGCCCCGTAGAGCCGGCCCTGGAGTTCAACGACCTCTTCACTGCCCCACAGAAAAGTTCAACGACCTCTTCACTGCCCCGTAGAGCCGGCCCTGTTGGCTAAATTCAACGACCTCTTCACTGCCCCGCAGAGCTGGCCCTGTTGGCTAAATTCAATGACCTCTTCACCGCCCGTAGAGCTGGCCCTGTTGGCTAAATTCAACTTCACTCCATAGAGCTGGCCCTGTTGGCTAAGTTCAACGACCTCTTCACTGCCCCGTAGAAATGACCTCTTCACTGCCCCGTAGAGCCGGCCCTGTTGGCTAAGTTCAACGACCTCTTCACTGCCCGTAGAGCCGGGGCAGAGTTTAGCACGTTAATGTATTATCAAAATGCAATAAGCATTCCCACAGGTCACGGGTATTCAGCGTTTTTTAAGCGAGATTAGGGTGAATGTAATAATGAAGTAGTCAGACAAGATACTAAAAACACATTTATTTCTGTAGGGTTTGGGAACATTATCACCATCACACAGAGAGTTGGTCCCACTGGCCTGTTGTGGCAACTCAGGGACAAGTTGCAAAAGACGACGCTCATGTCTCCATAGTATCACACTAGAGACTCCATCTCCGAGTGAAACATGCAGGGAGATGAGAGAGAGAAATGCAGGGAGCGAGAGACAGCGAGAGAGAGAGAAAGACAGCGAGAGAGAAACACAGCGAGAAATGCGAGAGACAGCGAGAGAGAAATGCAGGGAGGAGAGAGAGAAATGCAGGGAGAGAGAGAGAAATGCAGGGAGAGAGAGATGCAGGGGAGAGAGAGAGAAATGCAGGGAGAGATGCAGCGAGAGAGAAATGCAGGGAGAGAGAGAAATGCAGGGAGAGAGAGAGAAATGCAGGGAGAGAGAGAGAGAAATGCAGGGAGAGAGAGAGAGAGAAATGCAGGAGAGAGAGAAATGGAGGGAGAGAAATGCAGGGAGAGAGAGAGAAATGCAGCGAGAGAGGGAGATGCAGCGAGAGAGAAATGCAGGAGAGAGAGAAATGGAGGGAGAGAGAGAAATGCAGGGAGGAGAGAGAGAAATGCAGGAGAGAAATGCAGGGAGAGAAATGCAGGGAGAGAGGGAGAGAAATGGAGAAATGCAGAGGGAGAGAAATGCAGGGAGAGAGAGAAATGCAGGGAGAGAAATGCAGGGAGAGAGAGAAATGCAGGGAGAGAAACAGGTAGCAAGAGAGAGACAGGATTCATACAGACAGTGGCAAGTCAAATTCAAGGACTTAAGTACCTTTTAAAGCACTAATATTTATTTTCAAGGACCATCAGTTGGTAATATTAACCACGTCTATGTGACCAATAAAATGGGATTTATGTTTCTAGTTGCCACCAGATGACAGTATATCGCCACAACCTTAATGGGAAAAATGACTATATTATTCATCACTAAAGTTATACCTTACAAGTTAAACTCAATACGGTGCTTTATTATATACAAGAATCGTCAGTACTGATGATGTCATTTGAGTATTAATGACTATTGTATTTTTATTGCACATTTGGGAATCTTAATATCTACGAAAAAGCATCTTGCTTCCGACTGGCAGCTTTAGTGTCGCTGCTCGGGTGAACAGCCAACAGAACGCCAGGAGCCTGGCTGCCGCTTGATATAATTGAATGTCGCAGGACCCCGGTGAATGACGCGATTGGTAAAAATGCTCTGGAGGTCATTGCAGAGAAAAAGTCACAACGTAGAACTGGCGCCGGATGCAGAGTTGTCTTTGCCGCTTCATGTCGCTCTTCAGGGTTCAATCACCCATGTGAATGTTTCATGAGCTGAAATAAAAGATCCCAGAAATGTTCCATACCCACAACAGGTTAAATCTACACGCCTGGCCTTTAGCTATCGATGTGATGTTTGGCGGAACCTAATCAGTCCGTTTTGGACCTGCCTGGCTGAGTGGGTGGAATGGCGACCTCGCCTGGCAACCAGATCACGGGCGTGAGGAAATAAAACTGGGAATTCAAGACCAATACTTTTTTTCATAACCATATTTGATCATTTTCTGTTCTCCTTTAATCAAGTACTTTTCAAGTACCAACTTGAAAACGTCAGATTTTCAAGGTGTTCCATTTCAGAGTGCTAATTCAAGTATTTTAAGCACCTCAATCACCTTGTGAAGCCTGGAGAGAAAGAGCCAGAGAGAAGAGAGATGCCGAGAGAAAAAGAGAGAGATGCCGAGAGAGAAAAGAGAGAGAGAAAGAGAGATGCCGAGAGAGAAGCCGAGAGAGAAAGAGACGCCGAGAGAGAGAAGAGAGACGCCAAGAGAAAGAGAGAGATGCCAAGAGAGAAAGAGGCCGAGAGAGAAAGAGGCCGAGAGAAAGAGATGCAGAGAGAGAAAGAGATGCCGAGAGAGGAGATAGAATGTGACAGAGAGTCATGTTATCCTTTATGAGGAAACAGTATAACTTCAGGAGAAACGGTCAGGTGGTTTGCC
The DNA here is from genome assembly GCF_023373465.1 of Oncorhynchus keta. Taxonomy (NCBI): domain Eukaryota; kingdom Metazoa; phylum Chordata; class Actinopteri; order Salmoniformes; family Salmonidae; genus Oncorhynchus; species Oncorhynchus keta. The sequence goes on from NC_068433.1 coordinate 2,454,939, forward strand.
TCTCTTCCTCCTCCGTCTCTCTTCACAGGGTGATCTTTGTGTTGCGGAAGCTGGAATTATCCCTAAAAAGAAAACAGAGATCAATAAAAAAGTTTGAATTATCTATAGAGATAACACAGTACACAGTGAGTGGTCGTGTGTCACGATGGTGGGAGTGTGTGTGTGAACGAGGCTGTCGTTGTGTGTCCATGATGGTGTTAGGTGGGAGTGTGTGTGTGTGGAATCGTACTTGAGGCTGTCGTTGTGTGTTGTACTCGATGGTGTTAGGTGGGAGTGTGTTGTACTCAGGCTGTCGTTTGTGTCCACAATGGTGTTAGGTGGGAGTGTGTGTGTGAATCGTACTTGAGGCTGTCGTTGTGTGTCCACGATGGATGGTGTCGTACCTGAGGTGGTGAGGTGTGTGTGTGTGAATCGTACTTGAGGCTGTCGTTGTGTGTCTTGTACTCCATGATGGTGTTAGGTGGGAGTGTGTGTGTGAATCGTACTTGAGGCTGTCGTTGTCAAATCAAATCAAATCAAATTTTATTTGTCACATACACATGGTTAGCAGATGTTAAATGCGAGTGTAGCGAAATGCTTGTGCTTCTAGTTCCGACAATGCCATTGATAACCAACAAGTAATCTAACTAACAATTCCAAAACTACTGTCTTATACACAGTGTAAGGGGATAAGATATGTACATAAGGATATATGAATGAGTGATGGTACAGGCAGCATACAGTAGATGGTATCGAGTACAGTATATACATATGAGATGAGTGTGTAGACAAAGTAAACAAAGTGGCATAGTTAAAGTGGCTAGTGATACATGTGTTACATAAGGATGCAGTCGATGATGTAGAGTACAGTATATACATATGCATATGAGATGAATAATGTAGGGTAAGTAACATTATATAAGGTAGCATTGTTTAAGTGGCTAGTGATATATTTATAATTCGTAATTCCCATTATTAAAATGGCTGGAGTTGGGTCAGTGTCAATGACAGTGTGTTGGCAGCAGCCACTCACTGTTAGTGGTGGCTGTTTAACAGTCTGATGGCCTTGAGATAGAAGCTGTTTTTCAGTCTCTCGGTCCCAGCTTTGATGCACCTGTACTGACCTCGCCTTCTGGATGATAGCGGGGTGAACAGGCAGTGGTTCGGGTGGTTGATGTCCTTGATGATCTTTATGGCCTTCCTGTAACAACGGGTGGTGTAGGTGTCCTGGAGGGCAGGTAGTTTGCCCCGGTGATGCGTTGTGCAGTCCTCACTACCCTCTGGAGAGCCTTACGGTTGAGGGCGGAGCAGTTGCCGTACCAGGCGGTGATACAGCCCGCCAGGATGCTCTCGATTGTGCATCTGTAGAAGTTTGTGAGTGCTTTTGGTGACAAGCCGAATTTCTTCAGCCTCCTGAGGTTGAATAGGCGCTGCTGCGCCTTCTTCACGGCAGCTGTCAGTGTGAGTGGACCAATTCAGTTTGTCTGTGATGTGTATGCCGAGGAACTTAAAACTAGCTACCCTCTCCACTACTGTTCCATCGATGTGGATAGGGGGTGTTCCCTCTGCTGTTTCCTGAAGTCCACAATCATCTCCTTAGTTTTGTTGACGTTGAGTGTGAGGTTATTTTCCTGACACCACACTCCGAGGGCCCTCACCTCCTCCCTGTAGGCCGTCTCGTCGTTGTTGGTAATCAAGCCTACCACTGTTGTGTCGTCCGCAAACTTGATGATTGAGTTGGAGCGTGCGTGGCCACGCAGTCGTGGGTGAACAGGGAGTACAGGAGAGGGCTCAGAACGCACCCTTGTGGGGCCCCCGTGTTGAGGATCAGCGGGGAGGAGATGTTGTTGCCTACCCTCACCACCTGGGGGCGGCCCGTCAGGAAGTCCAGTACCCAGTTGCACAGGGCGGGGTCGAGACCCAGGGTCTCGAGCTTGATGACGAGCTTGGAGGGTACTATGGTGTTGAATGCCGAGCTGTAGTCGATGAACAGCATTCTCACATAGGTATTCCTCTTGTCCAGGTGGGTTAGGGCAGTGTGCAGTGTGGTTGAGATTGCATCGTCTGTGGACCTATTTGGGCGGTAAGCAAATTGGAGTGGGTCTAGGGTGTCAGGTAGGGTGGAGGTGATATGGTCCTTGACTAGTCTCTCAAAGCACTTCATGATGACGGAAGTGAGTGCTACGGGGCGGTAGTCGTTTAGCTCAGTTACCTTAGCTTTCTTGGGAACAGGAACAATGGTGGCCCTCTTGAAGCATGTGGGAACAGCAGACTGGTATAGGGATTGATTGAATATGTCCGTAAACACACCGGCCAGCTGGTCTGCGCATGCTCTGAGGGCGCGGCTGGGGATGCCGTCTGGGCCTGCAGCCTTGCGAGGTTAACACGTTTAAATGTCTTACTCACCTCGGCTGCAGTGAAGGAGAGACCGCATGTTTCCGTTGCAGGCCGTGTCAGTGGCACTGTATTGTCCTCAAAGCGGGCAAAAAGTTATTTAGTCTGCCTGGGAGCAAGACATCCTGGTCCGTGACTGGGCTGGATTTCATCTTGTAGTCCGTGATTGACTGTAGACCCTGCCACATGCCTCTTGTGTCTGAGCCGTTGAATTGAGATTCCACTTTGTCTCTGTACTGACGCTTAGCTTGTTTAATAGCCTTGCGGAGGGAATAGCTGCACTGTTTGTATTCAGTCATGTTGCCAGACACCTTGCCCTGATTAAAAGCAGTGGTTCGCGCTTTCAGTTTCACGCGAATGCTGCCATCAATCCACGGTTTCTGGTTAGGGAATGTTTTTATCGTTGCTATGGGAACGACATCTTCGACGCACGTTCTAATGAACTCGCACACCGAATCAGCGTATTCGTCAATATTCCCATCTGGCGCAATACTGAAACATGTCCCAGTCCACGTGATGGAAGCAGTCTTGGAGTGTAGAGTCAGCTTGGTCTGACCAGCGTTGGACAGACCTCAGCGTGGGAGCCTCTTGTTTTAATTTCTGCCTGTAGGCAGGGATCAGCAAAATGGAGTCGTGGTCAGCTTTTCCGAAGGGGGCGGGGCAGGGCCTTATATGCGTCGCGGAAGTTAGAGTAACAATGATCCAAGGTTTTACCACCCCTGGTTGCGCAATCGATATGCTGATAAAATTTAGGGAGTCTTGTTTTCAGATTGGCTTTGTTAAAATCCCCAGCTACAATGAATGCAGCCTCCGGATAAATGTTTTCCAGTTTGCAAAGAGTTAAATAAAGTTCGTTCAGAGCCATCGATGTGTCTGCTTGGGGGGATATATACGGCTGTGATTATAATCGAAGAGAATTCTCTTGGAAGATAATGCGGTCTACATTTGATTGTGAGGAATTCTAAATCAGGTGAACAGAAGGATTTGAGTTCCTGTATGTTTCCTTCATCACACCATGTCCCGTTAGTCATGAGGCATACGCCCCCGCCACTCTTCTTACCAGAGAGATGTTTGTTTCTGTCCGCGCGATGCGTGGAGAAACCCGTTGGCTGCACCGCCCTGGATAGCGTCTTCCCAGTAAGCCATGTTTCCGTAAAGCAAAAGAACGTTACAGTCTCTGATGTCCCTCTGGAATGCCACCCTTGCTCGGATTTCATCAACCTTGTTGTCGAGAGACTGGACATTGGCAAGAAGAATACTGGGAAGTGGTGCGCGATGTGCCTCTTTTTTCGGAGTCTGACCAGAACACCGCCGTTTCCTCTTTTCGTAGTCGCTTCCTTGGGTCGCTGCAAGCGATCCATTCCGTTGTCCTGTTTGTAAGGCAGAACACAGGATTCAGGGTCGCGGAAAACATATTCTTGGTCGTACTGATGGTGAGTTGACGCTGATCTTATATTCAGTAGTTCTTCTCGACTGTATGTAATGAAACCTAAGATGACCTGGGGTACTAATGTAAGAAATAACACGTAAAAAACAAAAACTGCATAGTTTCCTAGAACGTGAAGCGAGGTGGCCATCTCAGTCGGCGCCGGAAGTTCCTAAGTTGTGTGTCCATGACGGTGTTAGGTGGGAGTGTGTGTGTGAATCGTACTTGAGGCTGTCGTTGTGTGTCCACGATGGTGTTA
>NC_068433.1:2459096-2479096 GCF_023373465.1 Oncorhynchus keta
GATCTGGTTACTGGACTCTGATCTGGTTACTGGACTCTGATCTGGTTACTGGACTCTGATCTGGTTACTGGACTCTGATCTGGTTACTGGACTCTGACTGGTTACTGGACTCTGATCTGGTTACTGGACTCTGATCTGGTTACTGGACTCTGACTGGTTACTGGACTCTGATCTGGTTACTGGACTCTGATCTGGTTACTGGACCCTGATCTGGTTACTGGACTCTGACTCTCTGGTTACTGGACCCTGATCTGGTTACTGGACTCTGATCTGGTTACTGGACCCTGATCTGGTTACTGGACCCTGATCTGGTTACTGGACTCTGATCTGGTTACTGGACTCTGATCTGGTTACTGGACTCTGATCTGGTTACTGGACCCTGATCTGGTTACTGGACTCTGATCTGGTTACTGGACCCTGATCTGGTTACTGGACCCTGATCTGGTTACTGGACTCTGATCTGGTTACTGGACTCTGATCTGGTTACTGGACTCTGATCTGGTTACTGGACTCTGATCTGGTTACTGGACTCTGATCTGGTTACTGGACTCTGATCTGGTTACTGGACCCTGATCTGGTTACTGGACTCTGATCTGGTTACTGGACCCTGATCTGGTTACTGGACTCTGATCTGGTTACTGGACCCTGATCTGGTTACTGGACCCTGATCTGGTTACTGGACCCTGATCTGGTTACTGGACTCTGATCTGGTTACTGGACTCTGATCTGGTTACTGGACCCTGATCTGGTTACTGGACTCTGATCTGGTTACTGGACCCTGATCTGGTTACTGGACTCTGATCTGGTTACTGGACTCTGATCTGGTTACTGGACTCTGATCTGGTTACTGGACCCTGATCTGGTTACTGGACTCTGATCTGGTTACTGGACCCTGATCTGGTTACTGGACTCTGATCTGGTTACTGGACCCTGATCTGGTTACTGGACCCTGATCTGGTTACTGGACTCTGATCTGGTTACTGGACTCTGATCTGGTTACTGGACTCTGATCTGGTTACTGGACCCTGATCTGGTTACTGGACTCTGATCTGGTTACTGGACCCTGATCTGGTTAGTGGACTCTGATCTGGTTACTGGACTCTGATCTGGTTACTGGACTCTGATCTGGTTACTGGACCCTGATCTGGTTACTGGACTCTGATCTGGTTACTGGACTCTGATCTGGTTACTGGACCCTGATCTGGTTACTGGACTCTGATCTGGTTACTGGACCCTGATCTGGTTACTGGACTCTGATCTGGTTACTGGACCCTGATCTGGTTACTGGACCCTGATCTGGTTACTGGACCCTGATCTGGTTACTGGACCCTGATCTGGTTACTGGACCCTGATCTGGTTACTGGACTCTGATCTGGTTACTGGACCCTGATCTGGTTACTGGACTCTGATCTGGTTACTGGACCCTGATCTGGTTACTGGACCCTGATCTGGTTACTGGACTCTGATCTGGTTACTGGACCCTGATCTGGTTACTGGACTCTGATCTGGTTACTGGACTCTGATCTGGTTACTGGACCCTGATCTGGTTACTGGACCCTGATCTGGTTACTGGACCCTGATCTGGTTACTGGACCCTGATCTGGTTACTGGACCCTGATCTGGTTACTGGACCCTGATCTGGTTACTGGACTCTGATCTGGTTACTGGACTCTGATCTGGTTACTGGACTCTGATCTGGTTACTGGACTCTGATCTGGTTACTGGACCCTGATCTGGTTACTGGACCCTGATCTGGTTACTGGACCCTGATCTGGTTACTGAACCCTGATCTGGTTACTGGACTCTGATCTGGTTACTGGACTCTGATCTGGTTACTGGACCCCTGCCTGACCTGACCTCGAGACTGCCCTTCATCTGGTACTGTTTGGACTCTGATCTGGTTACTGGACCCCTGCCTGGTCTGACCTCGAGACTGCCCTTCATCTGGTACTGTTTGGACTCTGATCTGGTTACTGGACCCCTGCCTGGTCTGACCTCTAGACTGCCCTTCATCTGGTACTGTTTGGACTCTGATCTGGTTACTGAACCCCTGCCTGGCCTGACCTCTAGACTGTGTATACTTTAACCACTCTATCCTTTTTAGAGCAGATGCCTGTGTCTGAAATGGCACACTATTCCCTATATAGTGCACTATTTTTGACCAGAGCCCTATACAAGGAAAAGGGGGCTATTTCAGACGTGTATTTGTTTTGACAAGGGTCTTAAAACCCTGTTTTCAACAGAAACATTCCATTCTCAAAATAATTATTTTAGAAAGCCTCTGTGTTATATTTCTTTAAGTGTAGTAAATAATAATCAAACAAAGTATTCCTCTCTCCAATGCTTCTCTCGCTGTATGAACAGTTTTTATTATGACAGATACATGGTCATAATGATATTATGTACGAGCCTTGCAGCCACAGTGAATCACATCTGAACGCGAGTGTGTGATAATAATTGATTTTCTTCCTACTAAAGTTTTTCAAGACAATATCACAACTCGTCAGCTTCATTCATTTGTCATTATTTTGTACTTTTTTATTTCACCTTTACTTAACCAGGTAGGCTAGTTGAGAACAAGTTCTCATTTGCAACTGCGACCTGGCCAAGATAAAGCATTGCAGTGTGAACAGACAACACAGAGTTACACATGGAGTAAACAATTAACAAGTCAATAACACAGTAGAACAAAATAAAACAAAAAGTCTCTATACAGTGAGTGCAAATGAGGTAAGATATATATATATATAGGTAAGATAAGGAAATAAATAGGCCATGGTGGAGAAGTAATTACAATATACCAATTAAACACTGGAATGGCAGATGTGTAGAAGATGAATGTAGAGATACTGGGGAAATCTATGAAATCTGACATATTATTTGTCAAGTCCTAGATTACCAAACATTTGTTTTCTTTGCCATATATCATTAAAAAAAAATGTTTTTTTTTAGATTCTAATTTGCCAAGCTTCAGAAAAATTGTCCCTGTAAACAAACGAGTCATAACAAGGCGCCATGGAGCGTGAAATCGACCTGACGTCATCACAGCGCGTCAAAACAGTTTTGTCTCTCTTACAGATGAGACTGAGCAGTGCCTCTTCCTCTGACCTGATTTTAACGTTTCATGTTGATATCAGCAGTCTGCGTGTATCTCGCCGTCTGATGAAAGGTTGTTAGGATGCGATAAGCGTATTCTAGTGGGGGAAAGTGTCCAAAATCCCCTTTATTTCGAGTGCGAAGACAGGACAACACAACACGGCACTAGTAACCTTAGTTACTAGCAACAGCGGCTCTCTGTTTTTTTGTCGAAAGTGAGTTTGCTTTTTAATCGTGTGTTAGTTTAATACGTGGTGGCTATTGAATACATTTAGTAGGATACTTCTTGTAGTTGAAGCGTTTAGGGATAAAAGTGTCAACGAATTCAGAAGTTAGCTAGCTAACTATGACAAGTGTTGAGACATATGAAGTTAACTGCTTTAGTTTTCGAGATGATCGATATCAGTTGTTGAATGAGCTGGTTTTAACATTGTATATGTATTTATTCTGAACACTTTGTTGGCAATGTCAAATCTTGCACAATTTTTGCTAAATACTTACAGTTGTGTTCGATAGATTGACAAACGCCGCGTAGCACTAAACTGTAAACCAATATAAATATGTACCATCTATCCATGGTATTATCTCTGCTGATCATCTGTAGCAAAGGCAGACAGTTTGACTTCTCGAGATCTCCGCCCGAAAAAAACTGCTATCGGGTGCAGTCTTTAAATATATATATATATGTGTGTGTGTGTGTGTATTTGTAATCTAACTATTTAGTTATGGAAACGTGATACCATGAATGTAAACTGTACAATGACAACTTACAACACAGCAACCTTCGGTACGTAGCTAGTTGGCTTGCTAGTGACAACAAGTAGATCTGTGGCTTGCTAGTGACAACAAGTAGATCTGTGACTTGCTAGTGACAACAAGTAGATCTGTGGCTTGCTAGTGACAACAAGTAGATCTGTGGCTAGCTAGTGACAACAAGTAGATCTGTGGCTTGCTAGTGACAACAAGTAGATCTGTGGCTAGCTAGTGACAACAAGTAGATCTGTGGCTTGCTAGTGACAACAAGTAGATCTGTGGCTAGCTAGTGACAACAAGTAGATCTGTGGCTTGCTAGTGACAACAAGTAGATCTGTGGCTAGCTAGTGACAACAAGTAGATCTGTGGCTTGCTAGTGACAACAAGTAGATATGTGGCTTGCTAGTGACAACAAGTAGATCTGTGGCTAGCTAGTGACAACAAGTAGATATGTGGCTTGCTAGTGACAACAAGTAGATCTGTGGCTTGCTGGTGACAAGAAGTAGATCTGTGGCTTGCTAGTGACAAGAAGTAGATCTGTGGCTTGCTAGTGACAACAAGTAGATCTGTGGCTTGCTAGTGACAACAAGTAGATCTGTGGCTAGCTAGTGACAACAAGTAGATCTGTGGCTTGCTAGTGACAACAAGTAGATCTGTGGCTAGCTAGTGACAACAAGTAGATATGTGGCTTGCTAGTGACAAGAAGTAGATCTGTGGCTTGCTAGTGACAAGAAGTAGATCTGTGGCTTGCTAGTGACAACAAGTAGATCTGTGGCTTGCTAGTGACAACAAGTAGATCTGTGGCTTGCTAGTGACAACAAGTAGATCTGTGGCTAGCTAGTGACAACAAGTAGATCTGTGGCTTGCTAGTGACAACAAGTAGATCTGTGGCTAGCTAGTGACAACAAGTAGATCTGTGGCTAGCTAGTGACAACAAGTAGATCTGTGGCTAGCTAGTGACAACAAGTAGATCTGTGGCTAGCTAGTGACAACAAGTAGATCGGTGGCTTGCTAGTGACAACAAGTAGATCTGTGGCTTGCTAGTGACAAGAAGTAGATCTGTGGCTAGCTAGTGACAAGAAGTAGATCTGTGGCTTGCTAGTGACAACAAGTAGATCTGTGGCTTGCTAGTGACAACAAGTAGATCTGTGGCTAGCTAGTGACAACAAGTAGATCTGTGGCTAGCTAGTGACAACAAGTAGATCTGTGGCTTGCTAGTGACAACAAGTAGATCTGTGGCTTGCTAGTGACAACAAGTAGATCTGTGGCTAGCTAGTGACAACAAGTAGATCTGTGGCTTGCTAGTGACAACAAGTAGATCTGTGGCTTGCTAGTGACAACAAGTAGATCTGTGGCTAGCTAGTGACAACAAGTAGATCTGTGGCTTGCTAGTGACAACAAGTAGATCTGTGGCTTGCTAGTGACAACAAGTAGATCTGTGGCTAGCTAGTGACAACAAGTAGATCTGTGGCTTGCTAGTGACAACAAGTAGATCTGTGGCTAGCTAGTGACAACAAGTAGATCTGTGGCTAGCTAGTGACAACAAGTAGATCTGTGGCTAGCTAGTGACAACAAGTAGATCTGTGGCTTGCTAGTGACAACAAGTAGATCTGTGGCTAGCTAGTGACAACAAGTAGATCTGTGGCTTGCTAGTGACAACAAGTAGATCTGTGGCTTGCTAGTGACAACAAGTAGATCTGTGGCTTGCTAGTGACAACAAGTAGATCTGTGGCTAGCTAGTGACAACAAGTAGATCTGTGGCTTGCTAGTGACAACAAGTAGATCTGTGGCTAGCTAGTGACAACAAGTAGATCTGTGGCTTGCTAGTGACAACAAGTAGATCTGTGGCTTGCTAGTGACAACAAGTAGATCTGTGGCTAGCTAGTGACAACAAGTAGATCTGTGGCTTGCTAGTGACAACAAGTAGATCTGTGGCTAGCTAGTGACAACAAGTAGATCTGTGGCTAGCTAGTGACAACAAGTAGATCTGTGGCTAGCTAGTGACAACAAGTAGATCTGTGGCTTGCTAGTGACAACAAGTAGATCTGTGGCTAGCTAGTGACAACAAGTAGATCTGTGGCTTGCTAGTGACAACAAGTAGATCTGTGGCTAGCTAGTGACAACAAGTAGATCTGTGGCTTGCTAGTGACAACAAGTAGATCTGTGGCTAGCTAGTGACAACAAGTAGATCTGTGGCTAGCTAGTGACAACAAGTAGATCTGTGGCTTGCTAGTGACAACAAGTAGATCTGTGGCTTGCTAGTGACAACAAGTAGATCTGTGGCTTGCTAGTGACAACAAGTAGATCTGTGGCTTGCTAGTGACAACAAGTAGATCTGTGGCTAGCTAGTGACAACAAGTAGATCTGTGGCTAGCTAGTGACAACAAGTAGATCTGTGGCTTGCTAGTGACAACAAGTAGATCTGTGGCTAGCTAGTGACAACAAGTAGATCTGTGGCTAGCTAGTGACAACAAGTAGATCTGTGGCTAGCTAGTGACAACAAGTAGATCCGTGGCTAGCTAACATGCCATTCCGGGACAAGGAGCGTTTTAGCTGTCAGTTTATTCCAAGTAATAATTTTAAAATGGCAAAAATCTATAGGACAAGTAGATTAAATCTAATATAGTCATCATGGCAGGACCCACTAATTTCATTCATACTGACAGGGTAAACTCCCAGCCTCATTGTTTAGTATTCCTCCAATTACTAAGTGATCTTCTACTTGTTTATCCATGATAACCCATCTCTCCTGCTATCTAGTGTGAAGACAGTGGGAGTAGTGTTTGTCTTAGCAAGTCAGGGGAAAAACTCCCAGCCCTTTTGACAGAGTACTCCTCTAATTTCTATCCCCCTTTCTCTCTCCTCTGTCCTCCCCTTGTTTATCTAGGAGTCCAATCTCGCCTCTTCTGTCGTCTTTTGTGTCGCTGGAGTACTCCTCCTAGTTCTATTCTTCTAACCCCTGTCTATCCTTTCTCCAGGATGCCCAGTCCCTCCTGTTCTCTCACCTGAAGACCGTAGGAGAGAAGTCTAGTTTAGTGATGAAACAGGACCCGTTGACCAGAGGGGGTAACACGGGTCAACCCCTGCCAGGGAGGGGAGACTCTATGGGGGTATCGCTGCTAGGCAGCACCCCCTCTTCCTCCTCCATCTCTTCAATCTCCTCCCTCTCTTCCTTCATCTCTTCATCTTCCTCTGGGGAAGAAAGGAGAAAGGGAGGTGGTGAGGAGTTTATTGGCAGAGAGGAGGGGGAGGTGGTCAGCATTTCCATAGTTACCATAGCGGAGGAGTCCTGCCCCTCGGAACCGTTCGGAACTGAGGTAACAGCCGATGAGAGCGCGGCTAGGGAAAGAGATGGCCAATCAAAAACCTCCCACAGTACCCAGACTGAAAAAGAGGGGGAGCGGAATGGAGAGGAAGAGGAATGTAGAAAGGAGGATGATGAGAACGAGCAAGGAGATGAAGGCGAGCAAGCAGAAGAGATGGGTGAAGACGAGAGTGACCGTTCTGCCCTGTTAGAAGAGGAGGAGGAAGAGGGAAGGAACCAGGTGTTTGTCTCGGATGAGAACTCTGAGTTGATGTCGGACAGACTGAACCCCGAAACACCTTGGACACTCCTCAACATCAAGGTAAGAACCCACCTCTCCCCTCTAATTCAGAGTCCAGAGACGGGATAGTCCGGTATCCCATTGTGACGTACAGAGGCAAGGAAAAGTACGTAAACCCTTTGGAAATACCTGGATTTCTGAATAAATTGGTCATAAAATATGATCTTCATGTCTTTATGGAACACACCGTGTAAACAAACATTCGCAGTGTAGGGTGGGAAAAGCACGTGAACCCTTGGATTTAAAAACTGGGTTGACCCTCCTTTGGCAGCAATAACCTCAACCAAACGTTTTCTGTAGTTGCGGATCAGACCTGCACAACGGTCAGGAGGAATTTTGGACCCTTCCTCTTTACAAAACTGTTTCAGATCAGCAATATTATTGGGATGTCTGGTGTGAACCGGTCTCTTGAGGTCATGTCATAGCATCTCAATCGGGTTGAGGTCAGGACTCTGACTGGGCCACTCCAGAAGGTGTATTTGTTGAAGCCATTCTGTTGTTGATTTACTTCTGTGTTTTGGGTCGTTGTCCTGTTGCATCACCCAACTTCTGATGAGCTTCGATTGGTGGACAGATAGCATAACATTGTCCAGCAAAATGTCTTGATAAACTTGGGAATTCATTTTTCTGTCGATGATAACATGCTGTCCAGGCCCTGAGGCAGCAAAGCAGCCCCAAACCATGATGCTCCCTCCACCAGACTTTACAGTTGGGATGAGGTGTTGATGTTGGTGAGCTGTGCCTTCTTTACTCCACACATAGTTGTGTGTTCCTCCCAAACAACTCATCTTTAGTTTAATCTGTCCACATCTCTCTCTCTCTCTCAGCAAAGCAGTCCCAAACCATGATGCTCCCTCCACCAGACTTTACAGTTGGGATGAGGTGTCGATGTTGGTGTGCTGTGCCTTTACTCCACACATAGTGGTGTGTTCCTCCCAAACAACTCATCATTAGTTTCATCTGTCCACAGAATATTTTGCCAGTAGTGCTGTGGAACATCCAGGTGCTCTTTTACAAACTTCAGACATGCAGCAATGTTTTTTTGGAAAGCAGTGTCTTCTTCCGTGGTGTCTTGTGCTGTTTATGACCTTGGACTGATGAACATCAAGGCTTTTAGAGAAAAGCTGAAACACTGGGCATTCTAAACGTGAACCGGTCCACTACTGGGCGTTCTAAACGTGAACCGGTCCACTACTGGGCGTTCTAAACGGGAACCGGTCCACTACTGGGCGTTCTAAACGTGAACCGGTCCACTGCTGGGCGTTCTAGACGGGAACCGGTCCACTACTGGGCGTTCTAGACGGGAACCGGTCCACTACTGGGCGTTCTAGACGGGAACCGGTCCACTAATGGGCGTTCTAAACTGGAACCGGTCCACTACTGGGCGTTCTAAACGGGAACCGGTCCACTACTGGGCGTTCTAAACGGGAACCGGTCCACTACTGGGCGTTCTAGACGGCAACCGGTCCACTACTGGGCATTCTAGACGGGAACCGGTCCACTACTGGGCGTTCTAAACGGGAACCGGTCCACTACTGGGCGTTCTAAACGGGAACCGGTCCACTACTGGGCGTTCTAGACGGGAACCGGTCCACTACTGGGCGTTCTAGACGGGAACCGGCCCACTACTGGGCGTTCTAGACGGGAACCGGTCCACTACTGGGCGTTCTAGACGGGAACCGGTCCACTATTGGGCGTTCTAAACCGGAACCGGTCCACTATTGAGCGTTTTAAACCGGAACCGGTCCACTACTGGGCGTTCTAAACCGGAACCGGTCCACTACTGGGCGTTCTAAACGGGAACCGGTCCACTACTGGGCGTTCTAAACGGGAACCGGTCCACTACTGGGCGTTCTAAACGGGAACCGGTCCACTACTGGGCGTTCTAAACCGGAACCGGTCCACTACTGGGCGTTCTAAACCGGAACCGGTCCACTACTGGGCGTTCTAAACCGGAACCGGTCCACTACTGGGCGTTCTAGACGGGAACCGGTCCACTACTGGGCGTTCTAAACGGGAACCGGTCCACTACTGGGCGTTCTAGACGGGAACCGGTCCACTACTGGGCGTTCTAGACGGAACCGGTCCACTACTGGTCGTTCTTCTAGACGGGAACCGTCCACTACTGGGCGCTCTAAACCGGAACCGGTCCACTACTGGGCGTTCTAAACGGGAACCGGTCCACTACTGGGCGTTCTAAACGGGAACCGGTCCACTATTGGGCATTCTAAACGGGAACCGGTCCACTACTGGGCGTTCTAGACGGGAACCGGTCCACTACTGGGCGTTCTAGATGGGAACCGGTCCACTACTGGGCGTTCTAAACGGGAACCGGTCCACTACTGGGCGTTCTAGACGGGAACCGGTCCACTACTGGGCGTTCTAAACCGGAACCGGTCCACTACTGGGCGTTCTAGACGGGAACCGGTCCACTACTGGGCGTTCTAGACGGAACCGGTCCACTACTGGGCGTTCTAAACGGGAACCGGTCCACTACTGGCCGTTCTAAACGGGAACCGGTCCACTACTGGGCGCTCTAAACCGGAACCGGTCCACTACTGGGCGTTCTAGACGGGAACCGGTCCACTACTGGGCGTTCTAAACGGGAACCGGTCCACTACTGGGCGTTCTAGACGGGAACCGGTCCACTACTGGGCGTTCTAGACGGGAACCGGTCCACTACTGGGCGTTCTAGATGGGAACCGGTCCACTACTGGGCGTTCTAAACCGGAACCGGTCCACTACTGGGCGTTCTAAACCGAACCGGTCCACTACTGGGCGTTCTAAACGGAACCGGTCCACTACTGGGCGTTCTAAACGGGAACCGGTCCACTACTGGCCGTTCTAAACGGGAACCGGTCCACTACTGGGCGTTCTAAATGGGAACCGGTCCACTACTGGGCGTTCTAAACCGGAACCGGTCCACTACTGGGCGTTCTAAATGGGAACCGGTCCACTACTGGGCGTTCTAAATGGGAACCGGTCCACTACTGGGCGTTCTAAACCGGAACCGGTCCACTACTGGGCGTTCTAAACGGGAACCGGTCCACTACTGGGCGTTCTAAACGGGAACCGGTCCACTACTGGGCGTTCTAGACGGGAACCGGTCCACTACTGGGCGTTCTAAACCGGTCCACTACTGGGCGTTCTAAACCGGTCCACTACTGGGCGTTCTAGACGGGAACCGGTCCACTACTGGGCGTTCTAAACCGGTCCACTACTGGGCGTTCTAGACGGGAACCGGTCCACTACTGGGCGTTCTAAACGGGAACCGGTCCACTACTGGGCGTTCTAAACCGGAACCGGTCCACTACTGGGCGTTCTAGACGGGAACCGGTCCACTACTGGGCGTTCTAAACGGGAACCGGTCCACTACTGGGCGTTCTAAACGGGAACCGGTCCACTACTGGGCGTTCTAAACGGGAACCGGTCCACTACTGGGCGTTCTAAACCGGAACCGGTCCACTACTGGGCGTTCTAAACCGGAACCGGTCCACTACTGGGCGTTCTAAACCGGAACCGGTCCACTACTGGGCGTTCTAGACGGGAACCGGTCCACTACTGGGCGTTCTAAACGGGAACCGGTCCACTACTGGGCGTTCTAAACGGGAACCGGTCCACTACTGGGCGTTCTAGACGGGAACCGGTCCACTACTGGGCGTTCTAAACGGGAACCGGTCCACTACTGGGCGGTCTAGACGGGAACCGGTCCACTACTGGGCGGTCTAAACCGGAACCGGTCCACTACTGGTCGTTCTAAACGGGAACCGGTCCACTACTGGGCGGTCTAGACGGGAACCGGTCCACTACTGGGCGTTCTAGACGGAACCGGTCCACTACTGGGCGTTCTAGACGGGAACCGGTCCACTACTGGGTGTTCTAAACGGAACCGGTCCACTACTGGGCGTTCTAAACGGGAACCGGCCCACTACTGGGCGTTCTAGACGGGAACCGGCCCACTACTGGGCGTTCTAAACGGGAACCGGTCCACTACTGGGCCTTCTAGACGGGAACCGGCCCACTACTGGGCGTTCTAAACGGGAACCGGTCCACTACTGGGCGTTCTAAACTGGAACCGGTCCACTACTGGGCGTTCTAAACTGGAACCGGTCCACTACTGGGCGTTCTAGACGGAACCGGTCCACTACTGGGCGTTCTAACGGGAACCGGTCCACTACTGGGCGTTCTAAACGGGAACCGGTCCACTACTGGGCGTTCTAGACGGGAACCGGTCCACTACTGGGCGTTCTAGACGGGAACCGGTCCACTACTGGGCGTTCTAAACGGGAACCGGTCCACTATTGGGCGTTCTAAACGGGAACCGGTCCACTATTGGGCGTTCTAAACCGGCAACGGAACCGGTCCACTACTGGGCGTTCTAGACGGAACCGGTCCACTACTGGGCGTTCTAGACGGGAACCGGTCCACTACTGGGCGTTCTAAACGGGAACCGGTCCACTACTGGGCGTTCTAAACGGGAACCGGTCCACTATTGGGCGTTCTAAACCGGAACCGGTCCACTACTGGGCGTTCTAAACGGGAACCGGTCCACTACTGGGCGTTCTAAACCGGAACCGGTCCACTACTGGGCGTTCTAAACCGGAACCGGTCCACTACTGGGCGTTCTAAACCGGAACTGGGCGGTCCACTACTGGGCGTTCTAGACGGGAACCGGTCCACTACTGGGCGTTCTAAACGGGAACCGGTCCACTACTGGGCGTTCTAAACGGGAACCGGTCCACTACTGGGCGTTCTAGACGGGAACCGGTCCACTACTGGGCGTTCTAGACGGGAACCGGTCCACTACTGGGCGTTCTAGACGGGAACCGGTCCACTACTGGGCGTTCTAGACGGGAACCGGTTCACTACTGGGCGTTCTAAACGGGAACCGGTCCACTACTGGGCGTTCTAAACGGGAACCGGTCCACTACTGGGCGTTCTAGACGGGAACCGGTCCACTACTGGGCGTTCTAGACGGAACCGGTCCACTACTGGGCGTTCTAGACGGGAACCGGTCCACTACTGGGCGTTCTAGACGGGAACCGGTCCACTACTGGGCGTTCTAGACGGGAACCGGTCCACTACTGGGCGTTCTAAACGGAACCGGTCCACTACTGGGCGTTCTAAACGGGAACCGGTCCACTACTGGGCGTTCTAGACGGGAACCGGCCCACTACTGGGCGCTCTAAACCGGAACCGGTCCACTACTGGGCGTTCTAGAACGGGAACCGGTCCACTACTGGGCGCTCTAAACCGGAACCACTACTGGTCCACTACTGGGCCACTACTGTTCTAAACGGGAACCGGTCCACTACTGGGCGTTCTAAACGGGAACCGGTCCACTACTGGGCGTTCTAAACGGGAACCGGGAACCGGTCCACTACTGGGCGTTCTAGACGGGAACCGGTCCACTACTGGGCGTTCTAGATGGGAACCGGTCCACTACTGGGCGTTCTAAACGGGAACCGGTCCACTACTGGGCGTTCTAGACGGGAACCGGTCCACTACTGGGCGTTCTAAACCGGAACCGGTCCACTACTGGGCGTTCTAGACGGGAACCGGTCCACTACTGGGCGTTCTAGACGGGAACCGGTCCACTACTGGGCGTTCTAAAACGGGAACCGGTCCACTACTGGCCGTTCTAAACGGGAACCGGTCCACTACTGGGCGCTCTAAACCGAACCGGTCCACTACTGGGCGTTCTAGACGGGAACCGGTCCACTACTGGGCGTTCTGGGCGTTCTAAACGGGAACCGGTCCACTACTGGGCGTTCTAGACGGGAACCGGTCCACTACTGGGCGTTCTAGACGGGAACCGGTTCACTACTGGGCGTTCTAGATGGGAACCGGTTCACTACTGGGCGTTCTAAACGGGAACCGGTCCACTACTGGGCGTTCTAAACCGGAACCGGTCCACTACTGGGCGTTCTAAACGGGAACCGGTCCACTACTGGGCGTTCTAAACGGGAACCGGTCCACTACTGGGCGTTCTAAACGGGAACCGGTCCACTACTGGGCGTTCTAAACGGGAACCGGTCCACTACTGGGCGTTCTAAACCGGAACCGGTCCACTACTGGGCGTTCTAAATGGGAACCGGTCCACTACTGGGCGTTCTAAATGGGAACCGGTCCACTACTGGGCGTTCTAAACCGGAACCGGTCCACTACTGGGCGTTCTAAACGGGAACCGGTCCACTACTGGGCGTTCTAAACGGGAACCGGTCCACTACTGGGCGTTCTAGACGGGAACCGGTCCACTACTGGGCGTTCTAAACCGGTCCACTACTGGGCGTTCTAAACCGGTCCACTACTGGGCGTTCTAGACGGGAACCGGTCCACTACTGGGCGTTCTAAAACCGGTCCACTACTGGGCGTTCTAGACGGGAACCGGTCCACTACTGGGCGTTCTAAACCCGGTCCACTACTGGGCGTTCTAGACGGGAACCGGTCCACTACTGGGCGTTCTAAACGGGAACCGGTCCACTACTGGGCGTTCTAAACGGGAACCGGTCCACTACTGGGCGTTCTAGACGGGAACCGGTCCACTACTGGGCGTTCTAAACGGGAACCGGTCCACTACTGGGCGTTCTAAACGGGAACCGGTCCACTACTGGGCGTTCTAAACGGGAACCGGTCCACTACTGGGCGTTCTAAACGGGAACCGGTCCACTACTGGGCGTTCTAAACGGAACCGGTCCACTACAGGGGCGTTCTAAACCGGAACCGGTCCACTACTGGGCGTTCTAGACGGGAACCGGTCCACTACTGGGCGTTCTAAAACGGGAACCGGTCCACTACTGGGCGTTCTAAACCGGAACCGGTCCACTACTGGGCGTTCTAGACGGGAACCGGTCCACTACTGGGCGTTCTAAACGGGAACCGGTCCACTACTGGGCGTCTAGACGGGAACCGGTCCACTACTGGGCGGTCTAAACGGGAACCGGTCCACTACTGGGCGTTCTAAACGGGAACCGGTCCACTACTGGGCGTTCTAGACGGGAACCGGTCCACTACTGGGCGTTCTAGACGGGAACCGGTCCACTACTGGGCGTTCTAAACCGGAACCGGTCCACTACTGGGCGTTCTAGACGGGAACCGGTCCACTACTGGGCGTTCTAGACGGGAACCGGTCCACTACTGGGCGTTCTAGACGGGAACCGGTCCACTACTGGGCGTTCTAAACGGGAACCGGTCCACTACTGGGCGTTCTAGACGGGAACCGGTCCACTACTGGGCGTTCTAAACGGGAACCGGTCCACTACTGGGCCTTCTAGACGGGAACCGGCCCACTACTGGGCGTTCTAAGACGGGAACCGGTCCACTACTGGGCGTTCTAAACTGGAACCGGTCCACTACTGGGCGTTCTAAACTGGAACCGGTCCACTACTGGGCGTTCTAGACGGGAACCGGTCCACTACTGGGCGTTCTAACCGGAACCGGTCCACTACTGGGCGTTCTAGAACGGGAACCGGTCCACTACTGGGCGTTCTAGACGGGAACCGGTCCACTACTGGGCGTTCTAGACGGGAACCGGTCCACTACTGGGCGTTCTAGACGGGAACCGGTCCACTACTGGGCGTTCTAGACGGGAACCGGTTCACTACTGGGCGTTCTAGACGGGAACCGGTCCACTACTGGGCGTTCTAGACGGGAACCGGTCCACTACTGGGCGTTCTAGACGGGAACCGGTCCACTACTGGGCGTTCTAGACGGGAACCGGTCCACTACTGGGCGTTCTAGACGGGAACCGGTCCACTACTGGGCGTTCTAGACGGGAACCGGTCCACTACTGGGCGTTCTAGACGGGAACCGGTCCACTACTGGGCGTTCTAAACGGGAACCGGTCCACTACTGGGCGTTCTAGACGGGAACCGGTCCACTACTGGGCGTTCTAGACGGGAACCGGCCCACTACTGGGCGCTCTAAACGGAACCGGTCCACTACTGGGCGTTCTAGACGGGAACCGGTCCACTACTGGGCGTTCTAGACCGGGAACCGGTCCACTACTGGGCGTTCTAAACAGGAACCGGTCCACTACTGGGCGTTCTAGACGGGAACCGGTCCAATACTGGGCGTTCTCCACTACTGGGCGTTCTAGACGGGAACCGGTCCACTACTGGGCGTTCTAGACCGGGAACAGGTTCACTACTGGGCGTTCTAGACGGAACCGGTCCACTACTGGGCGTTCTAGACGGGAACCGGTCCACTACTGGGCGTTCTAGACGGGAACCGGTCCACTACTGGGCGTTCTAGACGGGAACCGGTCCACTACTGGGTGTTCTAAACGGGAACCGGTCCACTACTGGGCGTTCTAAACGGGAACCGGTCCACTACTGGGCGTTTTATCCTATTCTGTGTACAGTACAGTGTTGTCATGATGTACAAAAGGGAAAATAAATACATGTAAATGTGGGTTGTATTTACAATGGTGTTTGTTCTTCACCGGTTGCCCTTTGCTCTCTCTCTCCGCCTCCCTCCCTCTCGGCATTCCTCTCTGGCTGACTAAACTGGTTGTCCAGTAGGCTTGGCAGTCGGTGTGAGACCTGAACGAACTAACCTCGGTCTCTCTCTGCGCCTCTATGAATACCGAGCTAGCTCGGCCAACTCTCTCCAAGCTTCCCGTTCGCATCGGGGAGAGAGGCTTGCCCGAACATGTCCGCAGCAGCAGGCAACGATAGATACTGTTGGACCTAACTGAAGTGGAAAGAGAGAGGAGGGAGAATTGTGCCTTCGGACAAGAAGAGTACTATACTACCCATCTATTTAACTACCGCACTATTTGTGCTACCGGGAAGAGCGGAAGGGCGTTAAAACGTAAGAATAAAACCACGATGGGTTTCTACGGCACGCTGAAGCACATCTTCTATAAAGTGAGTGTCGGGGTCATATTTATTTATTTATTTTTACGCACCGGATTCTCCTTTTATTCCTGGGGTTTTATAAGTGTGATTTTGAAATCAGTGTTTTTCTCTGGGTTATTAAAGACACTGCTACTACTGTATACTAGTGTTATTGATCTGGTATATTGGGGTTTGTTGGTGGTGGGGCTCGTGCTTCTGTTCTCTCTAGGGTATAGGAATAGACTACTGCGGAATAGGGAGTGAGAGAGGGGAAGACCGTAGGAAACGTGACGCGCCCGTTCTTCACTTCTCCGTCTCTCCACGTAGTCTACGGTTTAGAAACACGCTCTGAGATGTAGCCTACACAATATAAGCTAAGAGAAGCTAAATGTATACGGTTGTTGCTTGGCCATCCATTCGTCTGTTATGGCCGGGGCTGCGGTGGGTGTATGTATTCTGCGGCGCTATAGACTATTATAGAACGGTGTTGGCGAACCGAATCAATGAATGAATCTGCGGCCGCTTGGGGAAAACAACCGATAAGGAACACACGGCTAGTGTGTATATGACCTGACCGAACCAATGTTTTGTTCCGGTTGATTAGGCTTAATCAATCTGAAAGCGACACACGTGTGTGTCGCAGGAACGGGAGTCCCCCCTCAGCCTGGTGCAACAGTATGTGTGTGGTGCATGCATGATGTGCACCCGGGCAGCAGTGGTATGGTGTCACCTGGCTTGGGCGTTAACCTAAAGACCCCAGCTAACTAATATACACAATACTGCTGACCTAATGACCCCAGCCAACTAATATACACAATACTGCTGACCTAAAGACCCCAGCCAACTAATATACACAATACTGCTGACCTAAAGACCCCAGACAACTAATATACACAATACTGCTGACCTAATGACCCCAGCCAACTAATATACACAATACTGCTGACCTAATGACCCCAGCCAACTAATATACACAATACTGCTGACCTAATGACCCCAGCCAACTAATATACACAATACTGCTGACCTAAAGACCCCAGCTAACTAATATACACAATACTGCTGACCCCAGCCAACTAATATACACAATACTGCTGACCTAATAACCCCAGCCAACTAATATACACAATACAATACTGCTGACCTAAAGACCCCAGCCAACTAATATACACAATACTGCTGACCTAAAGACCCCAGCTAACTAATATACACAATACTGCTGACCTAAAGACCCCAGCTAACTAATATACACAATACTGCTGACCCCAGACAACTAATATACACAATACTGCTGACCTCATGACCCCAGCCAACTAATATACACAATACTGCTGACCTAATGACCCCAGCCAACTAATATACACAATACTGCTGACCTCATGACCCCAGCCAACTAATATACACAATACTGCTGACCTAATGACCCCAGCCAACTAATATACACAATACTGCTGACCTAATGACCCCAGCCAACTAATATACACAATACTGCTGACCTCATGACCCCAGCCAACTAATATACACAATACTGCTGACCTAATAACCCCAGCCAACTAATATACACAATACTGCTGACCTCATGACCCCAGCCAACTAATATACACAATACTGCTGACCTAATGACCCCAGCCAACTAATATACACAATACTGCTGACCTAATGACCCCAGCCAACTAATATACACAATACTGCTGACCTCATGACCCCAGCTAACTAATATACACAATACTGCTGACCTCATGACCCCAGCCAACTAATATACACAACACAATACTGCTGACCTAATGACCCCAGCCAACTAATATACACAATACTGCTGACCTCATGACCCCAGCCAACTAATATACACAATACTGCTGACCTCATGACCCCAGCCAACTAATATACACAATACTGCTGACCTAATGACCCCAGCCAACTAATATACACAATACTGCTGACCTAATGACCCCAGCCAACTAATATACACAATACTGCTGACCTCATGACCCCAGCCAACTAATATACACAATACTGCTGACCTAATGACCCCAGCCAACTAATATACACAATACTGCTGACCTCATGACCCCAGCCAACTAATATACACAATACTGCTGACCTAATGACCCCAGCCAACTAATATACACAATACTGCTGACCTAATGACCCCAGCCAACTAATATACACAATACTGCTGACCTTATGACCCCAGCCAACTAATATACACAATACTGCTGACTTAATGACCCCAGCCAACTAATATACACAATACTGCTGACTTAATGACCCCAGCCAACTAATATACACAATACTGCTGACCTCATGACCCCAGCCAACTAATATACACAATACTGCTGACCTAATGACCCCAGCCAACTAATATACACAATACTGCTGACCTCATGACCCCAGCCAACTAATATACACAATACTGCTGACCTCATGACCCCAGCCAACTAATATACACAATACTGCTGACCTCATGACCCCAGCCAACTAATATACACAATACTGCTGACCTCATGACCCCAGCCAACTAATATACACAATACTGCTGACCTGAAGACCCCAGCCAACTAATATACACAACACTGCTGACCTGAAGACAAAAGATCACACAGTATTTTATCTACATATATACACACTGTCCTCTACACACTGTCCTCTACACACTGTGTGTAGAGGGACAGTGTGTGAAGGACAGTGTGTATATGACAGTGTGTAGCCCCCCCTCTCTCTCTCTCTCTCCCAGCTCTTACTGACATCTACCCATGAGCCCCCTCTCTCTCCCTCTCCCAGCTCTTACTGACTCCTACCCATGAGCCCCCTCTCTCTCCCTCTCCCAGCTCTTACTGACTCCTACCCATGAGCCCCCTCTCTCTCCCTCTCCCAGCTCTTACTGACTCCTACCCATGAGCCCCCTCTCTCTACATTTACTGTAACCAGCAACCTCACCCACTGAGCACCGACCTACACTGGACGTACAATACAGTAGTATAATACAGTACAATACAGTACAATACAGTTGTACAATACAGTTGTACAATACAGTACAGTAGTACAGTACAGTACAGTAGTACAATACAGTACAATACAGTAGTACAATACAATAGTATATCACAATACAGTAGTACAATACAGTAGTTCAATACAATAGTTCAATCCAATACAGTAGTTCAATACAATAGTTCAATCCAATACAGTAGTGCAATACAGTAGTACAATACAGTAGTATATTACAATACAGTAGTACAATACAGTAGTACAATACAGTAGTTCATTACAATACAGTACAATACAGTAGTTCATTACAATACAGTACAATACAGTAGTACACTACAATACAGTAGTGTAATACAGTACAATACAGTAGTTCATTACAATACAGTAGTACAGTACAATACAGTAGTGTAATACAGTAGTACAATACAGTAGTACAATACAGTAGTACAATACAGTAGTATATTATAATACAGTAGTACAATACAATACAGTAGTACAATACAGTAGTACATTATAATACAGTACAGTAGTACAGTGTAGTGGAGTACGGTGGTGCAGTACAGTACAATACAGTAGTACATTATAATACAGTAGTACATTATAATACAGTAGTACATTATAATACAGTACAGTAGTGCAGCACAGTGGAGTACGGTAGTACAGTACAGTAGTACATTATAATACAGTAGTACATTATAATACAGTAGTACATTATAATACA
>NC_068433.1:2494096-2509096 GCF_023373465.1 Oncorhynchus keta
TACACACCTAGGTAATACAGACACACACACACTCTCAGGTAATACAGACACGCACACACTCTCAGGTAATACAGACACACACACACACTCAGGTAATACAGACACACACACACTCTCAGGTAATACAGACACACACACACACACACACACACACACACACACACACACACACACACACACACACACACACACACACACACTCTCAGATAATACAGACACACACACTCTCAGGTAATACAGACACACACACACACTCTCAGGTAATACAGACACACACACACACACTCAGGTAATACAGACACACACACACTCAGGTAATACACACCAAGGTGATACAGACACACACACACTCTCAGGTAATACAGACACACACACACTCTCAGGTAATACAGACACACACACACACACACACACACTATCGGGTAATACACACCTAGGTAATACAGACACACACACACTCAGGTAATACAGACACACACACACACTCAGGTAATACAGACACACACACACACTCAGGTAATACAGACACACACACACTCTCATGTAATACAGACACACACACACTCTCATGTAATACACACACACACACACACACACACACACACACACACACACACACACACACACACACACACACACACACACACAGACTCAGGTAATACAGACACACACACACACACACACACACACACACACACACACACACACACACACACACACACACACACACACACTCACAGGTAATACAGACACACACACACACACACACACACAGACTCAGGTAATACAGACACACACACAGACTCAGGTAATACAGACACACACACACACACACAGACTCAGGTAATACAGACACACACACACACACACACACACACACACACACACACACACACACACACACACACACACACACACACACAGACTCAGGTAATACAGACTCACACACACACACTCTCAGGTAATACAGACACACACACACACACACACACACTCTCAGGTAACACACACCTAGGTAATACAGACACACACACACTCTCAGGTAGCACACACCTAGGTAATACACACACACTCTCAGGTAACACACACCTAGGTAATACACACACACTCTCAGGTAACACACACCTAGGCAACACAGACACACAGGCTCTCAGGTAACACACACCTAGGTAACACACACACTCTCAGGTAACACACACCTAGGTAACACACACACACTCTCAGGTAACACACACCTAGGCAACACAGACACACAGGCTCTCAGGTAACACACACCTAGGTAACACACACACACTCTCAGGTAACACACACCTAGGTAACACACACACTCTCAGGTAACACACACCTAGGCAATACAGACACACACACACACACACACACACACACACACACACACAGACTCAGGTAATACAGACACACACACACACACACACACACACACACACACACACACACACACACACACACTCACTCTCAGGTAATACAGACACACACACACACACACACACACACACACACACACACACACACACACACACACACACACACACACACACACACACACACACACACACACACACACACACACAGACACAGGTAATACAGACACACACACACACACAGACTCAGGTAATACAGACACACACACACAGACTCAGGTAATACAGACACACACACACACACAGACTCAGGTAATACAGACACACACACACACACACACACACACACACACACACACACACACACACACACACACACACACACACACACACACACACACACACACACACACACAGACTCAGGTAATACAGACACACACACACACACTCTCAGGTAATACAGACACACACACACACACACACACACTCTCAGGTAACACACACCTAGGTAATACACACACACTCTCAGGTAACACACACCTAGGTAATACACACACACTCTCAGGTAACACACACCTAGGTAATACACACACACTCTCAGGTAACACACACCTAGGTAATACACACACACTCTCAGGTAATACAGACACACACACACACACACACTCTCAGGTAACACACTCCTAGGCAACACAGACACACAGGCTCTCAGGTAACACACACCTAGGTAACACACACACACTCTCAGGTAACACACACCTAGGTAACACACACACACTCTCAGGTAACACACACCTAGGCAATACAGACACACACACACACACACACACACACACACACACACACACACACAGGTAAAACACGCACTCTCTACTGTGGGGTAACACTGAGCTTAACTCTGGCTAATTACTAATACTTTTCCCTCTCTCTTTCCTTTCTCCTTTTCTCTCTCTCCGTCTGTCTAGTCCCTCCAGTTTCGTTCCATTCCAGACCACGCCCACTACCTTTGGGGACCTGCGAGCAGCCAATGGGCATTCAGCTCAGCGGAGACGTGTGACTTCAGGTCCGCCCCCCTCCGGCCTGCAGGACTGGCTGCACACCTTCCAGGTGAGAGAGACACCTAAAACACAGCCCCTCCCCTCTCTCCCACAGCCCCTCCCCTCTCTCCCACAGCCCCTCCCCTCTCTCCCACAGCCCCTCCCCTCTCTCCCACAGCCCCTCCACTCTCTCCCCAGCCCCTCTCTCTCTCTCTATCCCAGCCCCCTCTCTCTCTCCCAGCCCCTCCCCTCTCTCCCACAGCCCCTCCCCTCCCCCACAGCCCCTCCCCTCTCTCCCACAGCCCCTCTCTCTCTCCCAGCCCCTCTCTCTCTCTCCCAGCCTCTCTCTCTCTCCCAGCCCCTCTCTCTCTCTCCCAGCCCCTCTCTCTCTCTCCCAGCCCCTCTCCCTCTCTCCCACAGCCCCTCTCTCTCTCCCAGCCCATCTCTCTCTCTCCAGCCCCTCTCTCTCTCTCCCCAGCCCTCTCTCTCTCTCCCCAGCCCCTCTCTCTCTCTCTCTCTCTCTCTCTCTCACATTCCATCTCTCTCACATTCCATCTCTCTCACATCACATTCCATCTCTCTCTCTCTCTCTCTCTCTCTCTCTCTTCCATCTCTCTCTCTCTCTCTCATCCATCTCTCCATTCTCTGTCTCTCTCTCCTCCATCCACTCTCTCTCTCTCTCTCTCCCAGCCCTCTCTCTCTCTCTCCCAGCCCCTCTCTCTCTCTCTCCCAGCCCCCCTCTCTCTCGTAAACAGACTGCTTGGTGTGTCTCCCGAACTACAGCCAGGAAGTCCTGGGAGCCGAGAGCGCTTTACACACACAGAGAGGCATTCTGAGTAGTATAATGGGATAGAGTGATGTTACCAGGTACAGACAGCTGGCAGGTCTCCTCCATAGAGACATGATCCAGGTGTTACCTGGTACAGACAGCTGGCAGGTCTCCTCCATAGAGACGTGATCCAGGTGTTACCTGGTACAGACAGCTGGCAGGTCTCCTCCATAGAGACATGATCCAGGTGTTACCTGGTACAGACAGCTGGCAGGTCTCCTCCATAGAGACGTGATCCAGGTGTTACCTGGTACAGACAGCTGGCAGGTCTCCTCCATAGAGACGTGATCCAGGTGTTACCTGGTACAGACAGCTGGCAGGTCTCCTCCATAGAGACGTGATCCAGGTGTTACCTGGTACAGACAGCTGGCAGGTCTCCTCCATAGAGACATGATCCAGGTGTTACCTGGTACAGACAGCTGGCAGGTCTCCTCCATAGAGACGTGATCCAGGTGTTACCTGGTACAGACAGCTGGCAGGTCTCCTCCATAGAGACGTGATCCAGGTGTTACCTGGTACAGACAGCTGGCAGGTCTCCTCCATAGAGACGTGATCCAGGTGTTACCTGGTACAGACAGCTGGCAGGTCTCCTCCATAGAGACGTGATCCAGGTGTTACCTGGTACAGACAGCTGGCAGGTCTCCTCCATAGAGACGTGATCCAGGTGTTACCAGGTACAGACAGCTGGCAGGTCTCCTCCATAGAGACGTGATCCAGGTGTTACCTGGTACAGACAGCTGGCAGGTCTCCTCCATAGAGACGTGATCCAGGTGTTACCTGGTACAGACAGCTGGCAGGTCTCCTCCATAGAGACGTGATCCAGGTGTTACCTGGTACAGACAGCTGGCAGGTCTCCTCCATAGAGACGTGATCCAGGTGTTACCTGGTACAGACAGCTGGCAGGTCTCCTCCATAGAGACGTGATCAAGACGATCTTTAATTTATTAATAACTATTTGTTTGTGTGTGTAAACCTCCTGGTTTTGAATAAAATATTTATGTATTGGTCTCTGCTCCCTCTCTCCCCTCTCACTGCTCCCCCCCTCTCTGCTCCCTCTCTCTCTCTCCTCTCTCTGCTCCCTCTCTCCCCTCACTGCTCCCCTCTCTATCCTCCCTCTCTCTCGACTCCTTCTCTCTCTGCTCCCTCTCTCCCCTCTCACTGCTCCCCCTCTCTATCCTCCCTCTCTCTCGACTCCTTCTCTCTCTGCTCCCTCTCTCCCCTCTCACTGCTCCCCCTCTCTATCCTCCCTCTCTCTCTCCTCTCTCTGCTCCCTCTCTCCCCTCTCACTGCTCCCCCTCTCTATCCTCCCTCTCTCTCGACTCCTCTCTCTGCTCCCTCTCTCCCCTCTCACTGCTCCCCCTCTCTATCCTCCCTCTCTCTCGACTCCTCTCTCTGCTCCCTCTCTCCCCTCTCACTGCTCCCCCTCTATCCTCCCTCTCTCTCGACTCCTCTCTCTGCTCCCTCTCTCCCCTCTCACTGCTCCCCCTCTCTATCCTCCCTCTCTCTCGACTCCTCTCTCTGCTCCCTCTCTCCCCTCTCACTGCTCCCCCTCTCTATCCTCCCTCTCTCTCGACTCCTCTCTCTGCTCCCTCTCTCCCCTCTCACTGCTCCCCCTCTCTATCCTCCCTCTCTCTCGACTCCTCTCTGCTCCCTCTCTCCCCTCTCCCTGCTCCCCCTCTCTATCCTCCCTCTCTCTCGACTCCTTCTCTCTCTGCTCCCTCTCTCCCCTCTCACTGCTCCCCCTCTCTATCCTCCCTCTCTCTCGACTCCTTCTCTCTCTGCTCCCTCTCTCCCCTCTCACTGCTCCCCCTCTCTATCCTCCCTCTCTCTCGACTCCTTCTCTCTCTGCTCCCTCTCTCTCTCTGTGTCCTCTCTTTCCCTCCCTCTGTTTTCTACCCTTTCTCTCCTCTCCCTCGCTCCCTCTACCTTCCTCCCACCCCCTTCCTTTAGGCGTGGAGTGGTCCTGAGCGTCTATTGGCTCTGGATGAGTTGATTGACACCTGTGAGTCCAATCAGGTGAAGCACATGATGCAGGTTATTGAGCCTCAGTTCCAACGAGACTTCATCTCCCTGCTGCCCAAAGAGGTGAGAGGACACACACACACACACACACACACACACACACACACACACACACACACACACACACACACAGAGGACGGAGGCACACGGACGCACGCATGCTCACAAACAGGACGCAAGCACGCGCGCTCTCACACACACACATTAACAATGTCTACACTGTATTTCTGATCAATTTGATGTTATTTTAATGGACACATTAATTGGACATTTCTAAGTGACCCCAAACTTTTGAACAGTAGTGTTGTTAAATGGTGATAGGTCAGTGTTATGACTGTGTGTCTCCTGTAGTTGGCCCTGTGTGTCTCCTGTAGTTGGCCCTGTGTGTCTCCTGTAGTTGGCCCTGTGTGTCTCCTGTAGTTGGCCCTGTGTGTCATGATGTTGATATGACTGTGTGTCTCCTGTAGTTGGCCCTGTGTGTCTCCTGTAGTTGGCCCTGTGTGTCTCCTGTAGTTGGCCCTGTGTGTCTCCTGTAGTTGGCCCTGTGTGTCACCTGTAGTTAGCCCTGTGTGTCTCCTGTAGTTGGCCCTGTGTGTCTCCTGTAGTTAGCCCTGTGTGTCTCCTGTAGTTGGCCCTGTGTGTCTCCTGTAGTTGGCCCTGTGTGTCTCCTGTAGTTGGCTCTGTGTGTCTCCTGTAGTTGGCCCTGTGTGTCTCCTGTAGTTGGCCCTGTGTGTCTCCTGTAGTTGGCCCTGTGTGTCTCCTGTAGTTGGCCCTGTGTGTCTCCTGTAGTTGGCCCTGTGTGTCTCCTGTAGTTGGCCCTGTGTGTCTCCTGTAGTTGGCTCTGTGTGTCATGATGTTGATATGACTGTGTGTCATGATGTTGATATGACTGTGTGTCATGATGTTGATATGACTGTGTGTCATGATGTTGATATGACTGTGTGTCTCCTGTAGTTGGCCCTGTGTGTCCTGACGTTGATATGACTGTGTGTCTCCTGTAGTTGGCCCTGTGTGTCTCCTGTAGTTGGCCCTGTGTGTCTCCTGTAGTTGGCCCTGTGTGTCTCCTGTAGTTGGCCCTGTGTGTCCTGACGTTGATATGACTGTGTGTCTCCTGTAGTTGGCCCTGTGTGTCTCCTGTAGTTGGCCCTGTGTGTCATGATGTTGATATGACTGTGTGTCATGATGTTGATATGACTGTGTGTCTCCTGTAGTTGGCTCTGTGTGTCATGATGTTGATATGATAATATAATAGTTGGCCCTGTGTGTCTCCTGTAGTTGGCCCTGTGTGTCTCCTGTAGTTGGCTCTGTGTGTCATGATGTTGATATGACTGTGTGTCTCCTGTAGTTGGCTCTGTGTGTCATGATGTTGATATGACTGTGTGTCTCCTGTAGTTGGCCCTGTGTGTCTCCTGTAGTTGGCCCTGTGTGTCTTGACGTTGATATGACTGTGTGTCTCCTGCAGTTGGCCCTCTATGTCTTGACGTTCCTGGAGCCCAGAGATCTGATGCATGCTGCTCAGACCTGTTCCTATTGGAGGATACTGGCTGAGGATAACCTGCTGTGGAGGGAGAAGTGTAGAGAGGAGGGTACGTACCACACACACACACACACACACACACACACACACACACACATACACACACACACACACACACACACACACACAGAATGCATTGATTTGAACAAAAGCAACATTTTGGTAATATAATGGTAATCGTTGTATTAGAACGGTAAATCTCTCTTGATAAACTGGGTCCATTTTAAGATGTAGCCTAGGCGACAATACAGGTGAATGCATATTCAATAGGAGAGTGTACATGCATTGAGATACCGATCTGTTAGCCTGCCCAATCAGCTGATGTAGTTATAGCTGATCAGTCTAGGGTGCCTCAGATACCGATCTGTTAGCCTGCCCATGATGCATGCTGCTCAGACCTGTTCCTATTGGAGGATACTGGCTGAGGATAACCTGCCCAATCAGCACACTGATGTAGTTATAGCTGATCAGTCTAGGGTGCCTCAGATACCGATCTGTTAGCCTGCCCAATCAGCTGATGTAGTTATAGCTGATCAGTCTAGGGTGCCTCAGATACCGATCTGTTAGCCTGCCCAATCAGCTGATGTAGTTATAGCTGATCAGTCTAGGGTGCCTCAGATACCGATGTGTTAGCCTGCCCATGATGCATGCTGCTCAGACCTGTTCCTATTGGAGGATACTGGCTGAGGATAACCTGCCCAATCAGCACACTGATGTAGTTATAGCTGATCAGTCTAGGGTGCCTCAGATACCGATCTGTTAGCCTGCCCAATCAGCTGATGTAGTTATAGCTGATCAGTCTAGGGTGCCTCAGATACCGATCTGTTAGCCTGCCCAATCAGCTGATGTAGTTATAGCTGATCAGTCTAGGGTGCCTCAGATACCGATCTGTTAGCCTGCCCAATCAGCACACTGATGTAGTTATAGCTGATCAGTCTAGGGTGCCTCAGATACCGATCTGTTAGCCTGCCCAATCAGCTGATGTAGTTATAGCTGATCAGTCTAGGGTGCCTCAGATACCGATCTGTTAGCCTGCCCAATCAGCTGATGTAGTTATAGCTGATCAGTCTAGGTGCCTCAGATACCGATCTGTTAGCCTGCCCAATCAGCTGATGTAGTTATAGCTGATCAGTCTAGGTGCCTCAGATACCGATCTGTTAGCCTGCCCAATCAGCTGATGTAGTTATAGCTGATCAGTCTAGGGTGCCTCAGATACCGATCTGTTAGCCTGCCCAGTCAGCTGATGTAGTTATAGCTGATCAGTCTAGGTGCCTAGCTGTTAGCCTGCCCAATCAGCTGATGTAGTTATAGCTGATCAGTCTAGGGTGCCTCAGATACCGATCTGTTAGCCTGCCCAATCAGCTGATGTAGCTGATCAGTCTAGGTGCCTGATCATCTGTTAGCCTGCCCAATCAGCTGATGTTGTTATAGCTGATCAGTCTAGGTGCCTCAGATACCGATCTGTTAGCCTGCCCAATCAGCTGATGTAGTTATAGCTGATCAGTCTAGGGTGCCTCAGATACCGATCTGTTAGCCTGCCCAATCAGCTGATGTAGTTATAGCTGATCAGTCTAGGGTGCCTCAGATACCGATCTGTTAGCCTGCCCAATCAGCACACTGATGTAGTTATAGCTGATCAGTCTAGGGTGCCTCAGATACCGATCTGTTAGCCTGCCCAATCAGCTGATGTAGTTATAGCTGATCAGTCTAGGGTGCCTCAGATACCGATCTGTTAGCCTGCCCAATCAGCTGATGTAGTTATAGCTGATCAGTCTAGGGTGCCTCAGATACCGATCTGTTAGCCTGCCCAATCAGCTGATGTAGTTATAGCTGATCAGTCTCGGGTGCCTCAGATACCGATCTGTTAGCCTGCCCAATCAGCTGAGTAGTTATAGCCAGTCTAGGGTGCCCAATCAGCCTGCCCAGTCAGCTGATGTAGTTATAGCTGATCAGTCTAGGGTGCCTCAGATACCGATCTGTTAGCCTGCCCAATCAGCTGATGTAGTTATAGCTGATCAGTCTAGGGTGCCTCAGATACCGATCTGTTAGCCTGCCCAATCAGCTGATGTTGTTATAGCTGATCAGTCTAGGTGCCTCAGATACCGATCTGTTAGCCTGCCCAATCAGCTGATGTTGTTATAGCTGATCAGTCTAGGGTGCCTCAGATACCGATCTGTTAGCCTGCCCAATCAGCTGATGTAGTTATAGCTGATCAGTCTAGGGTGCCTCAGATACCGGTTAGCCTGCCCAATCAGCTGATGTAGTTATAGCTGATCAGTCTAGGGTGCCTCAGATACCGATCTGTTAGCCTGCCCAATCAGCACACTGATGTAGTTATAGCTGATCAGTCTAGGGTGCCTCAGATACCGATCTGTTAGCCTGCCCAATCAGCTGATGTAGTTATAGCTGATCAGTCTAGGGTGCCTCAGATACCGATCTGTTAGCCTGCCCAATCAGCACACTGATGTAGTTATAGCTGATCAGTCTAGGGTGCCTCAGATACCGATCTGTTAGCCTGCCCAATCAGCTGATGTAGTTATAGCTGATCAGTCTAGGGTGCCTCAGATACCGATCTGTTAGCCTGCCCAATCAGCTGATGTAGTTATAGCTGATCAGTCTAGGGTGCCTCAGATACCGATCTGTTAGCCTGCCCAGTCAGCTGATGTAGTTATAGCTGATCAGTCTAGGTGCCTCAGATACCGATCTGTTAGCCTGCCCAATCAGCCCTCTGATGTAGTTATAGCTGATCAGTCTAGGGTGCCTCAGATACCGATCTGTTAGCCTGCCCAATCAGCACACTGATGTAGTTATAGCTGATCAGTCTAGGGTGCCTCAGATACCGATCTGTTAGCCTGCCCAATCAGCTGATGTAGTTATAGCTGATCAGTCTAGGGTGCCTCAGATACCGATCTGTTAGCCTGCCCAATCAGCTGATGTAGTTATAGCTGATCAGTCTAGGGTGCCTCAGATACCGATCTGTTAGCCTGCCCAATCAGCTGATGTAGTTATAGCTGATCAGTCTAGGGTGCCTCAGATACCGATCTGTTAGCCTGCCCAATCAGCACACTGATGTAGTTATAGCTGATCAGTCTAGGGTGGTTGAACAGGCTAGTAATAGGGGTGGTAACAATTTCGGCAGATCATTTTAGAAAGAGAGGGTCCAGATTGTCTAGCCCCGCTGATTTGTAGGGGTCCAGATTTTGCAGCTCTTTCAGAACATCAGCTGACTGGATTTGGGAGAAGGAGAAGTGGGGAAGGCTTGGGCGAGTTGCTGTTGGGGGTGCAGTGCTGTTGCCCGGGGTAGGAGTAGCCAGGTGGAAAGCATGGCCAGCCGTAGAAAAATGCTTATTGAAATTCTCACTTATGGTCGATTTATCGGCGGTGACAGTGTTTCCTATCTTCAGTGCAGTGGGCAGCTGGGAGGAGGTGTTCTTATTCTCCATGGACTTTACAGTGTCCCAGAACTTTTTTGAGTTAGTGTTGCAGGAAGCAAATGTCTGCTTGAAAACGCTAGCCTTGGCTTTTCTAACTGCCTGTGTATATTGGTTTCTAGCTTCCCTGAACAGTTGCATATCACGGGGGCTGTTCGATGCTAATGCAGAACGCCACAGGATGTTTTTGTGTTGGTTAAGGTCAGTCAGGCCTGGGGAGAACCTGGTTCTACATTTCTTGAATGGGGCATGTTTATTTAAGATGGTGAGGAAGGCATTTAAAAAAATAACCAGGCATCCTCATCCTGACGGGATGAGATCAATATCCTTCCAGGATACCCCGGCCAGGTCGATTAGAAAGGCCTGTTCGCTGAAGTGTTTCAGGGAGCGTTTGACAGTGATGAGTGGAGGTCGTTTGACCGGTGACCCATTACGGATGCAGGCAATGAGGCAGTGATCGCTGAGATCTTGGTTGAAGACAGCAGAGGTGTATTTAGAGGGGAAGTTGGTTAGGATGATATCTATGAGGGTGCCCGTGTTTACGGCTTTAGGGTTGTACCTGGTAGGTTCATTGATAATTTGTTTGAGATTGAGGGCATCAAGTTTAGATTGTAGGATGGCCGGGGTGTTAAGCATGTCCCAGTTTAGGTATTTAACCCTGTGTTTGATGTTATTTAATCGTGTCTAACCAGGTATTGAAGAGCCCCTGGTTGTGAAGAGAAGAAAGACTCTTAAACCTGGGTTCCTCCACTCGCCCTGGAAGAGTGCCTACGTACAACAACACAGGATAGAGAGCAACTGGAGGACTGGGGATATCACCTCACCTAAGGTATTATATAGAGAGGACTGGGGATATCACCTCACCTAAGGTATTATATAGAGAGGACTGGGGATATCACCTCACCTAAGGTATTATATAGTATATCATAATGTATTATATAGAGAGGACTGGGATATCACCTCACCTAAGGTATTATATAGAGAGGACTGGGATATCACCTCACCTAAGGTATTATATAGAGAGGACTGGGATATCACCTCACCTAAGGTATTATATAGGAGGACTGGGATATATACCTAAGGTATTATATAGAGAGGACTGGGGATATCACCTCACCTAAGGTATTATATAGATTATATAGAGGACTGGGGATATCACCTCACCTAAGGTATTATATAGAGGGACTGGGGATATCACCTCACCTAAGGTATTATATAGAGAGGACTGGGGATATCACCTCTGGAGATATCACCACCTAAGGTATTATATAGAGAGGACTGGGGATATCACCTCACCTAAGGTATTATATAGAGGGACTGGGGATATCACCTCACCTAAGGTATTATATAGATTATATAGAGGACTGGGGATATCACCTCACCTAAGGTATTATATAGAGAGGACTGGGGATATCACCTCACCTAAGGTATTATATAGAGAGGACTGGGGATATCACCTCACCTAAGGTATTATATAGAGAGGACTGGGGATATCACCTCACCTAAGGTATTATATAGAGAGGACTGGGGATATCACCTCACCTAAGGTATTATATAGAGAGGACTGAGATATCACCTCACCCAAGGTATTATATAGAGAGGACTGGGGATATCACCTCACCTAAGGTATTATCTGAAATATCACTCACCTAAGGTATTATATAGAGAGGACTGGGGATATCACCTCACCTAAGGTATTATATAGAGAGGACTGGGGATATCACCTCACCTAAGGTATTATATAGAGAGACTGATATCACCTGGTATTATATAGAGAGGACTGGGGATATCACCTCACCTAAGGTATTATATAGAGAGGACTGGGGATATCACCTCACCTAAGGTATTATATAGAGAGGACTGGGATATCACCTCACCTAAGGTATTATATAGAGAGGACTGGGGATATCACCTCACCTAAGGTATTATATAGAGAGGACTGGGGATATCACCTCACCTAAGGTATTATATAGAGAGGACTGGGGATATCACCTCACCTAAGGTATTATATAGAGAGGACTGGAGATATCACCTCACCTAAGGTATTATATAGAGAGGACTGGAGATATCACCTCACCTAAGGTATTATATAGAGAGGACTGGGGATATCACCTCACCTAAGGTATTATATAGAGAGGACTGGGGATATCACCTCACCTAAGGTATTATATAGAGAGGACTGGAGATATCACCTCACCTAAGGTATTATATAGAGAGGACTGACTGGTATTATATAGATATATCACCTCACCTAAGGTATTATATAGAGAGGATATCACCTCACCTAAGGTATTATATAGAGGATATATCACCTCTGGGGACCTACCTAGGTATTATATAGAGAGGACTGGGGATTATATAAGGTATTATAGAGGACTGGGGATATCACCTCACCTAAGGTATTATATAGAGAGGACTGGGGATATCACCTCACCTAAGGTATTATATAGAGGACTGGGGATATCACCTCACCTAAGGTATTATATAGAGAGGACTGGGGATATCACCTCACCTAAGGTATTATATAGAGAGGACTGGAGATATCACCTCACCTAAGGTATTATATAGAGAGGACTGGGGATATCACCTCACCTAAGGTATTATATAGAGAGACTGGGGATATCACCTCTGGGGATATCACCTCACCTAAGGTATTATATAGATTATAGAGAGACTGACTGGAGATATATCACCTCACCTAAGGTATTATATAGAGAGACTGGGGATATCACCTCACCTAAGGTATTATATAGAGAGGACTGGGGATATCACCTCACCTAAGGTATTATATAGAGAGGACTGGAGATATCACCTCACCTAAGGTATTATATAGAGAGGACTGGGGATATCACCTCACCTAAGGTATTATATAGAGAGGCGTGTATAATCTCAACTGGATTAAAGGCGTGTATAATCTCACCTGGATTAAAGGCGTGTATAATCTCACCTGGATTAACATCTTCATTCTACCTCTCTCATCTCTCTTTCATCTCTCATCTCTCTTTCGTCTCTCTCATCTCTCTCAGGTGTTAAAAGGTCATGATGATCATGTGATCACGTGTCTTCAGTTCTGTGGTGACCTCATAGTCAGTGGTTCTGACGACAACACTCTCAAAGTCTGGTCTGCCCTCACCGGCAAGGTAAGGCTACGAACTCGCACAGGTGTTTTAATGTAAAGGAAGTACAACATGGCTGTGTGACGAGGGTAGCGTAATAACCCACATAGTTGATAGTGTAGAGCATCCTGACCGGTTGCGTCACCGCCTGGTATAGAAACTGCTCGGCGTCTGACCGCAAGGCTCTACAGAGGGTAGAGGGTGGTACGTACGGCCCAGTACATCACTGGGGCCAAGCTTCCTGCCATCCAGGACCTCTATACCAAGCGGTGTCAGAGGAAGGCCCTATAGAGGGTGGTACGTACGGCCCAGTACATCACTGGGGCCAAGCTTCCTGCCATCCAGGACCTCTATACCAAGCGGTGTCAGAGGAAGGCCCTATAGAGGGTGGTACGTACGGCCCAGTACATCACTGGGGCCAAGCTTCCTGCCATCCAGGACCTCTATACCAGGCGGTGTCAGAGGAAGGCCCTATAGAGGGTGGTACGTACGGCCCAGTACATCACTGGGGCCAAGCTTCCTGCCATCCAGGACCTCTATACCAGGCGGTGTCAGAGGAAGGCCCTAAATATTGTGAAAGACTCCAGTCACACGAGTCACAGACTGTTCTCTCTGCTACCACACGGCAAGCGGTACCGGAGCACCAAGTCTAGGTCCAAGAGGCTCCTTAACGGTTTCTACCCCCAAATGACCACCCGGACTATTTACATGGACCCCCCTCTCCCTCTATAGACACTTAAACTGTACCCACCCCCCCACACTTTTTAATTTAATTATATATATTTTGTAACTTTATTTAGTAAATATTTTCTTAACCAACAATGCAGTTCAATAAATAGAATTGAGTGGCTTGTAAGTATAACTTTTTATGTGACCTTGATTTAACAAGTCAGTTAAGAACAAATTATTATTTACAATGACAAACCCTCCCCTAACCCGGACGACGTTGGGCCAATGACAAACCCTCCCCTAACCCGGACGACGTTGGGCCAATGACAAACCCTCCCCTAACCTGGACGACGTTGGGCCAATGACAAACCCTCCCCTAACCTGGACGACGTTGGGCCAATGACAAACCCTCCCCTAACCCGGACGACGTTGGGCCAATGACAAACCCTCCCCTAACCCGGACGACGTTGGGCCAATGACAAACCCTCCCCTAACCCGGACGACGTTGGGCCAATGACAAACCCTCCCCTAACCTGGACGACGTTGGGCCAATGACAAACCCTCCCCTAACCTGGACGACGTTGGGCCAATGACAAACCCTCCCCTAACCTGGACGACGTTGGTAAGCATTGCACTGTAAGGTTTACACCAGTTGAATTCAGCATTTCACTGTAAAGTTTACACCAGTTGAATTCAGCATTTCACTGTAAAGTTTACACCAGTTGAATTCAGCATTTCACTGTAAAGTTTACACCAGTTGAATTCAGCATTGCACTGTAAGGTTTACACCAGTTGAATTCAGCATTTCACTGTAAAGTTTACACCAGTTGAATTCGGCGCACGTGACAAATAACATTTGATTTGTAGACTGCCGTAAAACCTCTTAAGCCAGTCTACAATAAGCTGAAATACCTATTTCATACTTTTGATGTCTTCACTATTATTCAACAATTTAAACATAGTTTAAAAAATAAACAATT
>NC_068433.1:2514096-2541596 GCF_023373465.1 Oncorhynchus keta
GCTGGTGTTAGTGAACTGAAACATTGTATTAACTGGGTCAGTCTGAAGCTGGTGTTAGTGAACTGAAACATTGTATTAACTATTAACTGGGTCAGTCTGAAGCTGGTGTTAGTGAACTGAAACATTGTATTAACTGGGTCAGTCTGAAGCTGGTGTTAGTGAACTGAAACATTGTATTAACTGGGTCAGTCTGAAGCTGGTGTTAGTGAACTGAAACATTGTATTAACTGGGTCAGTCTGAAGCTGGTGTTAGTGAACTGAAACATTGTATTAACTATTAACTGGGTCAGTCTGAAGCTGGTGTTAGTGAACTGAAACATTGTATTAACTATTAACTGGGTCAGTCTGAAGCTGGTGTTAGTGAACTGAAACATTGTATTAACTATTAACTGGGTCAGTCTGAAGCTGGTGTTAGTGAACTGAAACATTGTATTAACTATTAACTGGGTCAGTCTGAGGCTGGTGTTAGTGAACTGAAACATTGTATTAACTATTAACTGGGTCAGTCTGAAGCT
This sequence comes from Oncorhynchus keta, assembly GCF_023373465.1. NCBI lineage: Eukaryota > Metazoa > Chordata > Actinopteri > Salmoniformes > Salmonidae > Oncorhynchus > Oncorhynchus keta. The sequence continues at coordinate 2,514,612 of NC_068433.1, forward strand.
GGTGTTAGTGAACTGAAACATTGTATCAACTATTAACTGGGTCTGAAACATTGTCTGAGTCTGAGCTGGTGTTAGTGAACTGAAACATTGTATTAACTGGGTCAGTCTGAGGCTGGTGTTAGTGAACTGAAACATTGTATTAACTATTAACTGGGTCAGTCTGAAGCTGGTGTTAGTGAACTGAAACATTGTATCAACTATTAACTGGGTCAGTCTGAAGCTGGTGCTAGTCTGAAACATTGTATCACTATTAACTGGGTCTGAAACATTGTCTGAGGCTGATGTGTGAACTGAAACATTGTATCAACTATTAACTGGGTCAGTCTGAGGCTGGTGTTAGTGAACTGAAACATTGTATTAACTATTAACTGGGTCAGTCTGAAGCTGGTGTTAGTGAACTGAAACATTGTATTAACTATTAACTGGGTCAGTCTGAAGCTGGTGTTAGTGAACTGAAACATTGTATTAACTATTAACTGGGTCAGTCTGAAGGCTGGTGTTAGTGAACTGAAACATTGTATTAACTATTAACTGGGTCAGTCTGAAGCTGGTGTTAGTGAACTGAAACATTGTATTATTACTGGGTCAGTCTGAAGCTGGTGTTAGTGAACTGAAACATTGTATTAACTGGGTCAGTCTGAGGCTGGTGTTAGTGAACTGAAACATTGTATTAACTATTAACTGGGTCAGTCTGAGGCTGGTGTTAGTGAACTGAAACATTGTATTAACTATTAACTGGGTCAGTCTGAAGCTGGTGTTAGTGAACTGAAACATTGTATCAACTATTAACTGGGTCAGTCTGAAGCTGATGTTAGTGAACTGAAACATTGTATCAACTATTAACTGGGTCAGTCTGAAGCTGATGCTAGTGAACTGAAACATTGTATCAACTATTAACTGGGTCAGTCTGAGGCTGGTGTTAGTGAACTGAAACATTGTATTAACTATTAACTGGGTCAGTCTGAAGCTGGTGTTAGTGAACTGAAACATTGTATCAACTATTAACTGGGTCAGTCTGAGGCTGATGTTAGTGAACTGAAACATTGTATTAACTATTAACTGGTCAGTCTGAGGCTGGTGTTAGTGAACTGAAACATTGTATTAACTATTAACTGGGTCAGTCTGAAGCTGGTGTTAGTGAACTGAAACATTGTATTAACTATTAACTGGGTCAGTCTGAAGCTGGTGTTAGTGAACTGAAACATTGTATTAACTATTAACTGGGTCAGTCTGAAGCTGGTGTTAGTGAACTGAAACATTGTATTAACTATTAACTGGGTCAGTCTGAAGCTGGTGTTAGTGAACTGAAACATTGTATTAACTATTAACTGGGTCAGTCTGAAGCTGGTGTTAGTGAACTGAAACATTGTATTAACTGGGTCAGTCTGAGGCTGGTGTTAGTGAACTGAAACATTGTATTAACTATTAACTGGGTCAGTCTGAAGCTGGTGTTAGTGAACTGAAACATTGTATTAACTGGGTCAGTCTGAAGCTGGTGTTAGTGAACTGAAACATTGTATTAACTGGGTCAGTCTGAGGCTGGTGTTAGTGAACTGAAACATTGTATTAACTATTAACTGGGTCAGTCTGAGGCTGGTGTTAGTGAACTGAAACATTGTATTAACTATTAACTGGGTCAGTCTGAAGCTGGTGTTAGTGAACTGAAACATTGTATTAACTATTAACTGGGTCAGTCTGAAGCTGGTGTTAGTGAACTGAAACATTGTATTAACTGGGTCAGTCTGAGGCTGGTGTTAGTGAACTGAAACATTGTATTAACTATTAACTGGGTCAGTCTGAAGCTGGTGTTAGTGAACTGAAACATTGTATTAACTGGGTCAGTCTGAAGCTGGTGTTAGTGAACTGAAACATTGTATTAACTGGGTCAGTCTGAGGCTGGTGTTAGTGAACTGAAACATTGTATTAACTATTAACTGGGTCAGTCTGAAGCTGGTGTTAGTGAACTGAAACATTGTATTAACTGGGTCAGTCTGAAGCTGGTGTTAGTGAACTGAAACATTGTATTAACTGGGTCAGTCTGAAGCTGGTGTTAGTGAACTGAAACATTGTATTAACTGGGTCAGTCTGAAGCTGGTGTTAGTGAACTGAAACATTGTATTAACTGGGTCAGTCTGAAGCTGGTGTTAGTGAACTGAAACATTGTATTAACTGGGTCAGTCTGAAGCTGGTGTTAGTGAACTGAAACATTGTATTAACTATTAACTGGGTCAGTCTGAGGCTGGTGTTAGTGAACTGAAACATTGTATTAACTATTAACTGGGTCAGTCTGAAGCTGGTGTTAGTGAACTGAAACATTGTATCAACTATTAACTGGGTCAGTCTGAAGCTGGTGTTAGTGAACTGAAACATTGTATTAACTGGGTCAGTCTGAGGCTGATGTTAGTGAACTGAAACATTGTATTAACTATTAACTGGGTCAGTCTGAAGCTGGTACTAGTGAACTGAAACATTGTATCAACTATTAACTGGGTCATCTGAAGCTGATGCTGGTGTTAGTGAACTGAAACATTGTATTAACTATTAACTGGGTCAGTCTGAAGCTGGTGTTAGTGAACTGAAACATTGTATTAACTATTAACTGGGTCAGTCTGAAGCTGGTGTTAGTGAACTGAAACATTGTATTAACTGGGTCAGTCTGAGGCTGGTGTTAGTGAACTGAAACATTGTATTAACTATTAACTGGGTCAGTCTGAGGCTGGTGTTAGTGAACTGAAACATTGTATTAACTATTAACTGGGTCAGTCTGAAGCTGGTGTTAGTGAACTGAAACATTGTATTAACTGGGTCAGTCTGAGGCTGGTGTTAGTGAACTGAAACATTGTATTAACATTAACTGGGTCAGTCTGAAGCTGGTGTTAGTGAACTGAAACATTGTATTAACTGGGTCAGTCTGAAGCTGGTGTTAGTGAACTGAAACATTGTATTAACTGGGTCAGTCTGAGGCTGGTGTTAGTGAACTGAAACATTGTATTAACTGGGTCAGTCTGAAGCTGGTGTTAGTGAACTGAAACATTGTATTAACTGGGTCAGTCTGAAGCTGGTGTTAGTGAACTGAAACATTGTATTAACTATTAACTGGGTCAGTCTGAGGCTGGTGTTAGTGAACTGAAACATTGTATTAACTATTAACTGGGTCAGTCTGAAGCTGGTGTTAGTGAACTGAAACATTGTATTAACTGGGTCAGTCTGAAGCTGGTGTTAGTGAACTGAAACATTGTATTAACTGGGTCAGTCTGAGGCTGGTGTTAGTGAACTGAAACATTGTATTAACTATTAACTGGGTCAGTCTGAGGCTGGTGTTAGTGAACTGAAACATTGTATTAACTATTAACTGGGTCAGTCTGAAGCTGGTGTTAGTGAACTGAAACATTGTATCAACTATTAACTGGGTCAGTCTGAAGCTGATGTTAGTGAACTGAAACATTGTATTAACTATTAACTGGGTCAGTCTGAAGCTGATGCTAGTGAACTGAAACATTGTATCAACTATTAACTGGGTCAGTCTGAGGCTGGTGTTAGTGAACTGAAACATTGTATTAACTATTAACTGGGTCAGTCTGAAGCTGGTGTTAGTGAACTGAAACATTGTATCAACTATTAACTGGGTCAGTCTGAAGCTGATGTTAGTGAACTGAAACATTGTATTAACTGGGTCAGTCTGAGGCTGGTGTTAGTGAACTGAAACATTGTATTAACTATTAACTGGGTCAGTCTGAAGCTGGTGTTAGTGAACTGAAACATTGTATTAACTATTAACTGGGTCAGTCTGAAGCTGGTGTTAGTGAACTGAAACATTGTATTAACTGGGTCAGTCTGAGGCTGGTGTTAGTGAACTGAAAACATTGTATTAACTATTAACTGGGTCAGTCTGAGGCTGGTGTTAGTGAACTGAAACATTGTATTAACTATTAACTGGGTCAGTCTGAAGCTGGTGTTAGTGAACTGAAACATTGTATTAACTATTAACTGGGTCAGTCTGAAGCTGGTGTTAGTGAACTGAAACATTGTATTAACTATTAACTGGGTCAGTCTGAGGCTGGTGTTAGTGAACTGAAACATTGTATTAACTATTAACTGGGTCAGTCTGAAGCTGGTGTTAGTGAACTGAAACATTGTATTAACTGGGTCAGTCTGAAGCTGGTGTTAGTGAACTGAAACATTGTATTAACTGGGTCAGTCTGAACTGGTGTTAGTGAACTGAAACATTGTATTAACTATTAACTGGGTCAGTCTGAGGCTGGTGTTAGTGAACTGAAACATTGTATTAACTATTAACTGGGTCAGTCTGAAGCTGGTGTTAGTGAACTGAAACATTGTATTAACTATTAACTGGGTCAGTCTGAAGGCTGGTGTTAGTGAACTGAAACATTGTATTAACTGGGTCAGTCTGAGGCTGGTGTTAGTGAACTGAAACATTGTATTAACTATTAACTGGGTCAGTCTGAAGCTGGTGTTAGTGAACTGAAACATTGTATTAAACTGGGTCAGTCTGAAGCTGGTGTTAGTGAACTGAAACATTGTATTAACTGGGTCAGTCTGAGGCTGGTGTTAGTGAACTGAAACATTGTATTAACTATTAACTGGGTCAGTCTGAAGCTGGTGTTAGTGAACTGAAACATTGTATTAACTGGGTCAGTCTGAAGCTGGTGTTAGTGAACTGAAACATTGTATTAACTGGGTCAGTCTGAAGCTGGTGTTAGTGAACTGAAACATTGTATTAACTGGGTCAGTCTGAAGCTGGTGTTAGTGAACTGAAACATTGTATTAACTGGGTCAGTCTGAAGCTGGTGTTAGTGAACTGAAACATTGTATTAACTGGGTCAGTCTGAAGCTGGTACTAGTGAACTGAAACATTGTATTAACTATTAACTGGGTCAGTCTGAGGCTGGTGTTAGTGAACTGAAACATTGTATTAACTATTAACTGGGTCAGTCTGAAGCTGGTACTAGTGAACTGAAACATTGTATCAACTATTAACTGGGTCAGTCTGAAGCTGGTGTTAGTGAACTGAAACATTGTATTAACTGGGTCAGTCTGAGGCTGATGTTAGTGAACTGAAACATTGTATTAACTATTAACTGGGTCAGTCTGAAGCTGGTACTAGTGAACTGAAACATTGTATCAACTATTAACTGGGTCAGTCTGAAGCTGATGCTAGTGAACTGAAACATTGTATCAACTATTAACTGGGTCAGTCTGAGGCTGGTGTTAGTGAACTGAAACATTGTATTAACTATTAACTGGGTCAGTCTGAAGCTGGTGTTAGTGAACTGAAACATTGTATTAACTGGGTCAGTCTGAGGCTGGTGTTAGTGAACTGAAACATTGTATTAACTATTAACTGGGTCAGTCTGAAGCTGGTGTTAGTGAACTGAAACATTGTATTAACTGGGTCAGTCTGAAGCTGGTGTTAGTGAACTGAAACATTGTATTAACTGGGTCAGTCTGAGGCTGGTGTTAGTGAACTGAAACATTGTATTAACTATTAACTGGGTCAGTCTGAAGCTGGTGTTAGTGAACTGAAACATTGTATTAACTGGGTCAGTCTGAAGCTGGTGTTAGTGAACTGAAACATTGTATTAACTGGGTCAGTCTGAAGCTGGTGTTAGTGAACTGAAACATTGTATTAACTGGGTCAGTCTGAAGCTGGTGTTAGTGAACTGAAACATTGTATTAACTGGGTCAGTCTGAAGCTGGTACTAGTGAACTGAAACATTGTATTAACTATTAACTGGGTCAGTCTGAGGCTGGTGTTAGTGAACTGAAACATTGTATTAACTATTAACTGGGTCAGTCTGAAGCTGGTGTTAGTGAACTGAAACATTGTATTAACTGGGTCAGTCTGAAGCTGGTGTTAGTGAACTGAAACATTGTATTAACTGGGTCAGTCTGAGGCTGGTGTTAGTGAACTGAAACATTGTATTAACTATTAACTGGGTCAGTCTGAAGCTGGTGTTAGTGAACTGAAACATTGTATTAACTATTAACTGGGTCAGTCTGAAGCTGGTGTTAGTGAACTGAAACATTGTATCAACTATTAACTGGGTCAGTCTGAAGCTGATGCTAGTGAACTGAAACATTGTATCAACTATTAACTGGGTCAGTCTGAAGCTGATGCTAGTGAACTGAAACATTGTATCAACTATTAACTGGGTCAGTCTGAGGCTGGTGTTAGTGAACTGAAACATTGTATTAACTATTAACTGGGTCAGTCTGAAGCTGGTGTTAGTGAACTGAAACATTGTATCAACTATTAACTGGGTCAGTCTGAGGCTGATGTTAGTGAACTGAAACATTGTATTAACTGGGTCAGTCTGAGGCTGGTGTTAGTGAACTGAAACATTGTATTAACTATTAACTGGGTCAGTCTGAAGCTGGTGTTAGTGAACTGAAACATTGTATTAACTATTAACTGGGTCAGTCTGAAGCTGGTGTTAGTGAACTGAAACATTGTATTAAACTGGGTCAGTCTGAGGCTGGTGTTAGTGAACTGAAACATTGCATTAACTATTAACTGGGTCAGTCTGAGGCTGGTGTTAGTGAACTGAAACATTGTATTAACTATTAACTGGGTCAGTCTGAAGCTGGTGTTAGTGAACTGAAACATTGTATTAACTATTAACTGGGTCAGTCTGAAGCTGGTGTTAGTGAACTGAAACATTGTATTAACTGGGTCAGTCTGAGGCTGGTGTTAGTGAACTGAAACATTGTATTAACTATTAACTGGGTCAGTCTGAAGCTGGTGTTAGTGAACTGAAACATTGTATTAACTGGGTCAGTCTGAAGCTGGTGTTAGTGAACTGAAACATTGTATTAACTGGGTCAGTCTGAGGCTGGTGTTAGTGAACTGAAACATTGTATTAACTATTAACTGGGTCAGTCTGAGGCTGGTGTTAGTGAACTGAAACATTGTATTAACTATTAACTGGGTCAGTCTGAAGCTGGTGTTAGTGAACTGAAACATTGTATTAACTATTAACTGGGTCAGTCTGAAGCTGGTGTTAGTGAACTGAAACATTGTATTAACTGGGTCAGTCTGAGGCTGGTGTTAGTGAACTGAAACATTGTATTAACTATTAACTGGGTCAGTCTGAAGCTGGTGTTAGTGAACTGAAACATTGTATTAACTGGGTCAGTCTGAAGCTGGTGTTAGTGAACTGAAACATTGTATTAACTGGGTCAGTCTGAGGCTGGTGTTAGTGAACTGAAACATTGTATTAACTATTAACTGGGTCAGTCTGAAGCTGGTGTTAGTGAACTGAAACATTGTATTAACTGGGTCAGTCTGAAGCTGGTGTTAGTGAACTGAAACATTGTATTAACTGGGTCAGTCTGAAGCTGGTGTTAGTGAACTGAAACATTGTATTAACTGGGTCAGTCTGAAGCTGGTGTTAGTGAACTGAAACATTGTATTAACTGGGTCAGTCTGAAGCTGGTGTTAGTGAACTGAAACATTGTATTAACTGGGTCAGTCTGAAGCTGGTACTAGTGAACTGAAACATTGTATTAACTATTAACTGGGTCAGTCTGAGGCTGGTGTTAGTGAACTGAAACATTGTATTAACTATTAACTGGGTCAGTCTGAAGCTGGTACTAGTGAACTGAAACATTGTATCAACTATTAACTGGGTCAGTCTGAAGCTGGTGTTAGTGAACTGAAACATTGTATTAACTGGGTCAGTCTGAGGCTGATGTTAGTGAACTGAAACATTGTATTAACTATTAACTGGGTCAGTCTGAAGCTGGTACTAGTGAACTGAAACATTGTATCAACTATTAACTGGGTCAGTCTGAAGCTGATGCTAGTGAACTGAAACATTGTATCAACTATTAACTGGGTCAGTCTGAGGCTGGTGTTAGTGAACTGAAACATTGTATTAACTATTAACTGGGTCAGTCTGAAGCTGGTGTTAGTGAACTGAAACATTGTATTAACTGGGTCAGTCTGAGGCTGGTGTTAGTGAACTGAAACATTGTATTAACTATTAACTGGGTCAGTCTGAAGCTGGTGTTAGTGAACTGAAACATTGTATTAACTGGGTCAGTCTGAAGCTGGTGTTAGTGAACTGAAACATTGTATTAACTGGGTCAGTCTGAGGCTGGTGTTAGTGAACTGAAACATTGTATTAACTATTAACTGGGTCAGTCTGAAGCTGGTGTTAGTGAACTGAAACATTGTATTAACTGGGTCAGTCTGAAGCTGGTGTTAGTGAACTGAAACATTGTATTAACTGGGTCAGTCTGAAGCTGGTGTTAGTGAACTGAAACATTGTATTAACTGGGTCAGTCTGAAGCTGGTGTTAGTGAACTGAAACATTGTATTAACTGGGTCAGTCTGAAGCTGGTGTTAGTGAACTGAAACATTGTATTAACTGGGTCAGTCTGAAGCTGGTACTAGTGAACTGAAACATTGTATTAACTATTAACTGGGTCAGTCTGAGGCTGGTGTTAGTGAACTGAAACATTGTATTAACTATTAACTGGGTCAGTCTGAAGCTGGTGTTAGTGAACTGAAACATTGTATCAACTATTAACTGGGTCAGTCTGAAGCTGGTGTTAGTGAACTGAAACATTGTATTAACTGGGTCAGTCTGAGGCTGATGTTAGTGAACTGAAACATTGTATTAACTATTAACTGGGTCAGTCTGAAGCTGGTACTAGTGAACTGAAACATTGTATCAACTATTAACTGGGTCAGTCTGAAGCTGGTGCTAGTGAACTGAAACATTGTATCAACTATTAACTGGGTCAGTCTGAGGCTGGTGTTAGTGAACTGAAACATTGTAAACTATTAACTGGGTCAGTCTGAAGCTGGTACTAGTGAACTGAAACATTGTATCAACTATTAACTGGGTCAGTCTGAAGCTGGTGTTAGTGAACTGAAACATTGTATTAACTGGGTCAGTCTGAGGCTGATGTTAGTGAACTGAAACATTGTATTAACTATTAACTGGGTCAGTCTGAAGCTGGTACTAGTGAACTGAAACATTGTATCAACTATTAACTGGGTCAGTCTGAAGCTGATGTTAGTGAACTGAAACATTGTATCAACTATTAACTGGGTCAGTCTGAGGCTGGTGTTAGTGAACTGAAACATTGTATTAACTATTAACTGGGTCAGTCTGAAGCTGGTGTTAGTGAACTGAAACATTGTATTAACTAGTCTGAACTGGTGTTAGTGAACTGAAACATTGTATTAACTATTAACTGGGTCAGTCTGAAGCTGGTGTTAGTGAACTGAAACATTGTATTAACTGGGTCAGTCTGAAGCTGGTGTTAGTGAACTGAAACATTGTATTAACTGGGTCAGTCTGAGGCTGGTGTTAGTGAACTGAAACATTGTATTAACTATTAACTGGGTCAGTCTGAAGCTGGTGTTAGTGAACTGAAACATTGTATTAACTGGGTCAGTCTGAAGCTGGTGTTAGTGAACTGAAACATTGTATTAACTGGGTCAGTCTGAAGCTGGTGTTAGTGAACTGAAACATTGTATTAACTGGGTCAGTCTGAAGCTGGTGTTAGTGAACTGAAACATTGTATTAACTGGGTCAGTCTGAAGCTGGTGTTAGTGAACTGAAACATTGTATTAACTGGGTCAGTCTGAAGCTGATGCTAGTGAACTGAACTGAAACATTGTATCTGAACTGATTAACTGGGTCATTGTATCTGAGTCTGCTGGTGTTAGTGAACTGAAACATTGTATTAACTATTAACTGGGTCAGTCTGAAGCTGGTGTTAGTGAACTGAAACATTGTATCAACTATTAACTGGGTCAGTCTGAGGCTGATGTTAGTGAACTGAAACATTGTATTAACTGGGTCAGTCTGAGGCTGGTGTTAGTGAACTGAAACATTGTATTAACTATTAACTGGGTCAGTCTGAAGCTGGTGTTAGTGAACTGAAACATTGTATTAACTATTAACTGGGTCAGTCTGAAGCTGGTGTTAGTGAACTGAAACATTGTATTAACTGGGTCAGTCTGAGGCTGGTGTTAGTGAACTAAAACATTGCATTAACTATTAACTGGGTCAGTCTGAGGCTGGTGTTAGTGAACTGAAACATTGTATTAACTATTAACTGGGTCAGTCTGAAGCTGGTGTTAGTGAACTGAAACATTGTATTAACTATTAACTGGGTCAGTCTGAAGCTGGTGTTAGTGAACTGAAACATTGTATTAACTGGGTCAGTCTGAGGCTGGTGTTAGTGAACTGAAACATTGTATTAACTATTAACTGGGTCAGTCTGAAGCTGGTGTTAGTGAACTGAAACATTGTATTAACTGGGTCAGTCTGAAGCTGGTGTTAGTGAACTGAAACATTGTATTAACTGGGTCAGTCTGAGGCTGGTGTTAGTGAACTGAAACATTGTATTAACTATTAACTGGGTCAGTCTGAGGCTGGTGTTAGTGAACTGAAACATTGTATTAACTATTAACTGGGTCAGTCTGAAGCTGGTGTTAGTGAACTGAAACATTGTATTAACTATTAACTGGGTCAGTCTGAAGCTGGTGTTAGTGAACTGAAACATTGTATTAACTGGGTCAGTCTGAGGCTGGTGTTAGTGAACTGAAACATTGTATTAACTATTAACTGGGTCAGTCTGAAGCTGGTGTTAGTGAACTGAAACATTGTATTAACTGGGTCAGTCTGAAGCTGGTGTTATGAACTGAAACATTGTATTAACTGGGTCAGTCTGAGGCTGGTGTTAGTGAACTGAAACATTGTATTAACTATTAACTGGGTCAGTCTGAAGCTGGTGTTAGTGAACTGAAACATTGTATTAACTGGGTCAGTCTGAAGCTGGTGTTAGTGAACTGAAACATTGTATTAACTGGGTCAGTCTGAAGCTGGTGTTAGTGAACTGAAACATTGTATTAACTGGGTCAGTCTGAAGCTGGTGTTAGTGAACTGAAACATTGTATTAACTGGGTCAGTCTGAAGCTGGTGTTAGTGAACTGAAACATTGTATTAACTGGGTCAGTCTGAAGCTGGTACTAGTGAACTGAAACATTGTATTAACTATTAACTGGGTCAGTCTGAGGCTGGTGTTAGTGAACTGAAACATTGTATTAACTATTAACTGGGTCAGTCTGAAGCTGGTACTAGTGAACTGAAACATTGTATCAACTATTAACTGGGTCAGTCTGAAGCTGGTGTTAGTGAACTGAAACATTGTATTAACTGGGTCAGTCTGAGGCTGATGTTAGTGAACTGAAACATTGTATTAACTATTAACTGGGTCAGTCTGAAGCTGGTACTAGTGAACTGAAACATTGTATCAACTATTAACTGGGTCAGTCTGAAGCTGGTACTAGTGAACTGAAACATTGTATCAACTATTAACTGGGTCAGTCTGAGGCTGGTGTTAGTGAACTGAAACATTGTATTAACTATTAACTGGGTCAGTCTGAGGCTGGTGTTAGTGAACTGAAACATTGTATTAACTATTAACTGGGTCAGTCTGAAGCTGGTGTTAGTGAACTGAAACATTGTATCAACTATTAACTGGGTCAGTCTGAAGCTGATGTTAGTGAACTGAAACATTGTATCAACTATTAACTGGGTCAGTCTGAAATGTTAGTGAACTGAAACATTGTATCAACTATTAACTGGGTCAGTCTGAGGCTGGTGTTAGTGAACTGAAACATTGTATTAACTATTAACTGGGTCAGTCTGAAGCTGGTGTTAGTGAACTGAAACATTGTATCAACTATTAACTGGGTCAGTCTGAGGCTGGTGTTAGTGAACTGAAACATTGTATTAACTGGGTCAGTCTGAGGCTGGTGTTAGTGAACTGAAACATTGTATTAACTATTAACTGGGTCAGTCTGAAGTGAACTGAAACATTGTATTAACTGGGTCAGTCTGAAGCTGGTACTAGTGAACTGAAACATTGTATTAACTATTAACTGGGTCAGTCTGAGGCTGGTGTTAGTGAACTGAAACATTGTATTAACTATTAACTGGGTCAGTCTGAGGCTGGTACTAGTGAACTGAAACATTGTATTAACTATTAACTGGGTCAGTCTGAAGCTGGTGTTAGTGAACTGAAACATTGTATTAACTGGGTCAGTCTGAAGCTGGTGTTAGTGAACTGAAACATTGTATTAACTATTAACTGGGTCAGTCTGAAGCTGGTGTTAGTGAACTGAAACATTGTATTAACTATTAACTGGGTCAGTCTGAAGCTGGTGTTAGTGAACTGAAACATTGTATTAACTGGGTCAGTCTGAAGCTGATGTTAGTGAACTGAAACATTGTATTAACTATTAACTGGGTCAGTCTGAAGCTGGTGTTAGTGAACTGAAACATTGTATCAACTATTAACTGGGTCAGTCTGAGCTGGTGTTAGTGAACTGAAACATTGTATTAACTATTAACTGGGTCAGTCTGAAGCTGGTGTTAGTGAACTGAAACATTGTATTAACTGGGTCAGTCTGAAGCTGGTGTTAGTGAACTGAAACATTGTATTAACTGGGTCAGTCTGAGGCTGGTGTTAGTGAACTGAAACATTGTATTAACTATTAACTGGGTCAGTCTGAGGCTGGTGTTAGTGAACTGAAACATTGTATTAACTATTAACTGGGTCAGTCTGAAGCTGGTGTTAGTGAACTGAAACATTGTATCAACTATTAACTGGGTCAGTCTGATGCTGATGCTAGTGAACTGAAACATTGTATCAACTATTAACTGGGTCAGTCTGAAGCTGATGCTAGTGAACTGAAACATTGTATCAACTATTAACTGGGTCAGTCTGAGGCTGGTGTTAGTGAACTGAAACATTGTATTAACTATTAACTGGGTCAGTCTGAAGCTGGTGTTAGTGAACTGAAACATTGTATCAACTATTAACTGGGTCAGTCTGAGGCTGATGTTAGTGAACTGAAACATTGTATTAACTGGGTCAGTCTGAGGCTGGTGTTAGTGAACTGAAACATTGTATTAACTATTAACTGGGTCAGTCTGAAGCTGGTGTTAGTGAACTGAAACATTGTATTAACTATTAACTGGGTCAGTCTGAAGCTGGTGTTAGTGAACTGAAACATTGTATTAACTGGGTCAGTCTGAGGCTGGTGTTAGTGAACTAAAACATTGCATTAACTATTAACTGGGTCAGTCTGAGGCTGGTGTTAGTGAACTGAAACATTGTATTAACTATTAACTGGGTCAGTCTGAAGCTGGTGTTAGTGAACTGAAACATTGTATTAACTATTAACTGGGTCAGTCTGAAGCTGGTGTTAGTGAACTGAAACATTGTATTAACTGGGTCAGTCTGAGGCTGGTGTTAGTGAACTGAAACATTGTATTAACTATTAACTGGGTCAGTCTGAAGCTGGTGTTAGTGAACTGAAACATTGTATTAACTGGGTCAGTCTGAAGCTGGTGTTAGTGAACTGAAACATTGTATTAACTGGGTCAGTCTGAGGCTGGTGTTAGTGAACTGAAACATTGTATTAACTATTAACTGGGTCAGTCTGAGGCTGGTGTTAGTGAACTGAAACATTGTATTAACTATTAACTGGGTCAGTCTGAAGCTGGTGTTAGTGAACTGAAACATTGTATTAACTATTAACTGGGTCAGTCTGAAGCTGGTGTTAGTGAACTGAAACATTGTATTAACTGGGTCAGTCTGAGGCTGGTGTTAGTGAACTGAAACATTGTATTAACTATTAACTGGGTCAGTCTGAAGCTGGTGTTAGTGAACTGAAACATTGTATTAACTGGGTCAGTCTGAAGCTGGTGTTAGTGAACTGAAACATTGTATTAACTGGGTCAGTCTGAGGCTGGTGTTAGTGAACTGAAACATTGTATTAACTATTAACTGGGTCAGTCTGAAGCTGGTGTTAGTGAACTGAAACATTGTATTAACTGGGTCAGTCTGAAGCTGGTGTTAGTGAACTGAAACATTGTATTAACTGGGTCAGTCTGAAGCTGGTGTTAGTGAACTGAAACATTGTATTAACTGGGTCAGTCTGAAGCTGGTGTTAGTGAACTGAAACATTGTATTAACTGGGTCAGTCTGAAGCTGGTGTTAGTGAACTGAAACATTGTATTAACTGGGTCAGTCTGAAGCTGGTACTAGTGAACTGAAACATTGTATTAACTATTAACTGGGTCAGTCTGAGGCTGGTGTTAGTGAACTGAAACATTGTATTAACTATTAACTGGGTCAGTCTGAAGCTGGTACTAGTGAACTGAAACATTGTATCAACTATTAACTGGGTCAGTCTGAAGCTGGTGTTAGTGAACTGAAACATTGTATTAACTGGGTCAGTCTGAGGCTGATGTTAGTGAACTGAAACATTGTATTAACTATTAACTGGGTCAGTCTGAAGCTGGTACTAGTGAACTGAAACATTGTATCAACTATTAACTGGGTCAGTCTGAAGCTGATGCTAGTGAACTGAAACATTGTATCAACTATTAACTGGGTCAGTCTGAGGCTGGTGTTAGTGAACTGAAACATTGTATTAACTATTAACTGGGTCAGTCTGAAGCTGGTGTTAGTGAACTGAAACATTGTATTAACTGGGTCAGTCTGAGGCTGGTGTTAGTGAACTGAAACATTGTATTAACTATTAACTGGGTCAGTCTGAAGCTGGTGTTAGTGAACTGAAACATTGTATTAACTGGGTCAGTCTGAAGCTGGTGTTAGTGAACTGAAACATTGTATTAACTGGGTCAGTCTGAGGCTGGTGTTAGTGAACTGAAACATTGTATTAACTATTAACTGGGTCAGTCTGAAGCTGGTGTTAGTGAACTGAAACATTGTATTAACTGGGTCAGTCTGAAGCTGGTGTTAGTGAACTGAAACATTGTATTAACTGGGTCAGTCTGAAGCTGGTGTTAGTGAACTGAAACATTGTATTAACTGGGTCAGTCTGAAGCTGGTGTTAGTGAACTGAAACATTGTATTAACTGGGTCAGTCTGAAGCTGGTGTTAGTGAACTGAAACATTGTATTAACTGGGTCAGTCTGAAGCTGGTACTAGTGAACTGAAACATTGTATTAACTATTAACTGGGTCAGTCTGAGGCTGGTGTTAGTGAACTGAAACATTGTATTAACTATTAACTGGGTCAGTCTGAAGCTGGTGTAGTGAACTGAAACATTGTATCAACTATTAACTGGGTCAGTCTGAAGCTGGTGTTAGTGAACTGAAACATTGTATTAACTGGGTCAGTCTGAGGCTGATGTTAGTGAACTGAAACATTGTATTAACTATTAACTGGGTCAGTCTGAAGCTGGTACTAGTGAACTGAAACATTGTATCAACTATTAACTGGGTCAGTCTGAAGCTGATGCTAGTGAACTGAAACATTGTATCAACTATTAACTGGGTCAGTCTGAGGCTGGTGTTAGTGAACTGAAACATTGTATTAACTATTAACTGGGTCAGTCTGAAGCTGGTACTAGTGAACTGAAACATTGTATCAACTATTAACTGGGTCAGTCTGAAGCTGGTGTTAGTGAACTGAAACATTGTATTAACTGGGTCAGTCTGAGGCTGATGTTAGTGAACTGAAACATTGTATTAACTATTAACTGGGTCAGTCTGAAGCTGGTACTAGTGAACTGAAACATTGTATCAACTATTAACTGGGTCAGTCTGAAGCTGATGCTAGTGAACTGAAACATTGTATCAACTATTAACTGGGTCAGTCTGAGGCTGGTGTTAGTGAACTGAAACATTGTATTAACTATTAACTGGGTCAGTCTGAAGCTGGTGTTAGTGAACTGAAACATTGTATTAACTGGGTCAGTCTGAGGCTGGTGTTAGTGAACTGAAACATTGTATTAACTATTAACTGGGTCAGTCTGAAGCTGGTGTTAGTGAACTGAAACATTGTATTAACTGGGTCAGTCTGAAGCTGGTGTTAGTGAACTGAAACATTGTATTAACTGGGTCAGTCTGAGGCTGGTGTTAGTGAACTGAAACATTGTATTAACTATTAACTGGGTCAGTCTGAAGCTGGTGTTAGTGAACTGAAACATTGTATTAACTGGGTCAGTCTGAAGCTGGTGTTAGTGAACTGAAACATTGTATAACTATTAACTGGGTCAGTCTGAAGCTGGTGTTAGTGAACTGAAACATTGTATTAACTAGTCTAAGCTGGTGTTAGTGAACTGAAACATTGTCAGTCTGAAGCTGGTGTTAGTGAACTGAAACATTGTATCAACTATTAACTGGGTCAGTCTGAAGCTGATGCTAGTGAACTGAAACATTGTATCAACTATTAACTGGGTCAGTCTGAAGCTGATGCTAGTGAACTGAAACATTGTATCAACTATTAACTGGGTCAGTCTGAGGCTGGTGTTAGTGAACTGAAACATTGTATTAACTATTAACTGGGTCAGTCTGAAGCTGGTGTTAGTGAACTGAAACATTGTATCAACTATTAACTGGGTCAGTCTGAGGCTGATGTTAGTGAACTGAAACATTGTATTAACTGGGTCAGTCTGAGGCTGGTGTTAGTGAACTGAAACATTGTATTAACTATTAACTGGGTCAGTCTGAAGCTGGTGTTAGTGAACTGAAACATTGTATTAACTATTAACTGGGTCAGTCTGAAGCTGGTGTTAGTGAACTGAAACATTGTATTAACTGGGTCAGTCTGAGGCTGGTGTTAGTGAACTAAAACATTGCATTAACTATTAACTGGGTCAGTCTGAGGCTGGTGTTAGTGAACTGAAACATTGTATTAACTATTAACTGGGTCAGTCTGAAGCTGGTGTTAGTGAACTGAAACATTGTATTAACTATTAACTGGGTCAGTCTGAAGCTGGTGTTAGTGAACTGAAACATTGTATTAACTGGGTCAGTCTGAGGCTGGTGTTAGTGAACTGAAACATTGTATTAACTATTAACTGGGTCAGTCTGAAGCTGGTGTTAGTGAACTGAAACATTGTATTAACTGGGTCAGTCTGAAGCTGGTGTTAGTGAACTGAAACATTGTATTAACTGGGTCAGTCTGAGGCTGGTGTTAGTGAACTGAAACATTGTATTAACTATTAACTGGGTCAGTCTGAGGCTGGTGTTAGTGAACTGAAACATTGTATTAACTATTAACTGGGTCAGTCTGAAGCTGGTGTTAGTGAACTGAAACATTGTATTAACTATTAACTGGGTCAGTCTGAAGCTGGTGTTAGTGAACTGAAACATTGTATTAACTGGGTCAGTCTGAGGCTGGTGTTAGTGAACTGAAACATTGTATTAACTATTAACTGGGTCAGTCTGAAGCTGGTGTTAGTGAACTGAAACATTGTATTAACTGGGTCAGTCTGAAGCTGGTGTTAGTGAACTGAAACATTGTATTAACTGGGTCAGTCTGAGGCTGGTGTTAGTGAACTGAAACATTGTATTAACTATTAACTGGGTCAGTCTGAAGCTGGTGTTAGTGAACTGAAACATTGTATTAACTGGGTCAGTCTGAAGCTGGTGTTAGTGAACTGAAACATTGTATTAACTGGGTCAGTCTGAAGCTGGTGTTAGTGAACTGAAACATTGTATTAACTGGGTCAGTCTGAAGCTGGTGTTAGTGAACTGAAACATTGTATTAACTGGGTCAGTCTGAAGCTGGTGTTAGTGAACTGAAACATTGTATTAACTGGGTCAGTCTGAAGCTGGTACTAGTGAACTGAAACATTGTATTAACTATTAACTGGGTCAGTCTGAGGCTGGTGTTAGTGAACTGAAACATTGTATTAACTATTAACTGGGTCAGTCTGAAGCTGGTACTAGTGAACTGAAACATTGTATCAACTATTAACTGGGTCAGTCTGAAGCTGGTGTTAGTGAACTGAAACATTGTATTAACTGGGTCAGTCTGAGGCTGATGTTAGTGAACTGAAACATTGTATTAACTATTAACTGGGTCAGTCTGAAGCTGGTACTAGTGAACTGAAACATTGTATCAACTATTAACTGGGTCAGTCTGAAGCTGGTGCTAGTGAACTGAAACATTGTATCAACTATTAACTGGGTCAGTCTGAGGCTGGTGTTAGTGAACTGAAACATTGTATTAACTATTAACTGGG
The DNA here is from genome assembly GCF_023373465.1 of Oncorhynchus keta. NCBI lineage: Eukaryota > Metazoa > Chordata > Actinopteri > Salmoniformes > Salmonidae > Oncorhynchus > Oncorhynchus keta. The sequence continues at coordinate 2,532,670 of NC_068433.1, forward strand.
TCAGTCTGAGGCTGGTGTTAGTGAACTGAAACATTGTATTAACTATTAACTGGGTCAGTCTGAAGCTGGTGTTAGTGAACTGAAACATTGTATCAACTATTAACTGGGTCAGTCTGAAGCTGATGTTAGTGAACTGAAACATTGTATTAACTGGGTCAGTCTGAAGCTGATGCTAGTGAACTGAAACATTGTATCAACTATTAACTGGGTCAGTCTGAGGCTGGTGTTAGTGAACTGAAACATTGTATTAACTATTAACTGGGTCAGTCTGAAGCTGGTGTTAGTGAACTGAAACATTGTATCAACTATTAACTGGGTCAGTCTGAGGCTGATGTTAGTGAACTGAAACATTGTATTAACTGGGTCAGTCTGAGGCTGGTGTTAGTGAACTGAAACATTGTATCAACTATTAACTGGGTCAGTCTGAGGCTGGTGTTAGTGAACTGAAACATTGTATTAACTGGGTCAGTCTGAAGCTGGTGTTAGTGAACTGAAACATTGTATTAACTATTAACTGGGTCAGTCTGAGGCTGGTGTTAGTGAACTGAAACATTGTATTAACTATTAACTGGGTCAGTCTGAAGCTGGTACTAGTGAACTGAAACATTGTATCAACTATTAACTGGGTCAGTCTGAAGCTGGTGTTAGTGAACTGAAACATTGTATTAACTGGGTCAGTCTGAGGCTGATGTTAGTGAACTGAAACATTGTATTAACTATTAACTGGGTCAGTCTGAAGCTGGTACTAGTGAACTGAAACATTGTATCAACTATTAACTGGGTCAGTCTGAAGCTGGTGTTAGTGAACTGAAACATTGTATTAACTGGGTCAGTCTGAGGCTGATGTTAGTGAACTGAAACATTGTATTAACTATTAACTGGGTCAGTCTGAAGCTGGTGTTAGTGAACTGAAACATTGTATCAACTATTAACTGGGTCAGTCTGAAGCTGGTACTAGTGAACTGAAACATTGTATCAACTATTAACTGGGTCAGTCTGAGGCTGGTGTTAGTGAACTGAAACATTGTATTAACTATTAACTGGGTCAGTCTGAGGCTGGTGTTAGTGAACTGAAACATTGTATTAACTATTAACTGGGTCAGTCTGAAGCTGGTGTTAGTGAACTGAAACATTGTATCAACTATTAACTGGGTCAGTCTGAAGCTGATGCTAGTGAACTGAAACATTGTATCAACTATTAACTGGGTCAGTCTGAAGCTGATGCTAGTGAACTGAAACATTGTATCAACTATTAACTGGGTCAGTCTGAGGCTGGTGTTAGTGAACTGAAACATTGTATTAACTATTAACTGGGTCAGTCTGAAGCTGGTGTTAGTGAACTGAAACATTGTATCAACTATTAACTGGGTCAGTCTGAGGCTGATGTTAGTGAACTGAAACATTGTATTAACTGGGTCAGTCTGAGGCTGGTGTTAGTGAACTGAAACATTGTATCAACTATTAACTGGGTCAGTCTGAGGCTGGTGTTAGTGAACTGAAACATTGTATCAACTATTAACTGGGTCAGTCTGAAGCTGATGCTAGTGAACTGAAACATTGTATCAACTATTAACTGGGTCAGTCTGAGGCTGGTGTTAGTGAACTGAAACATTGTATTAACTATTAACTGGGTCAGTCTGAAGCTGGTGTTAGTGAACTGAAACATTGTATCAACTATTAACTGGGTCAGTCTGAGGCTGGTGTTAGTGAACTGAAACATTGTATTAACTATTAACTGGGTCAGTCTGAAGCTGGTGTTAGTGAACTGAAACATTGTATCAACTATTAACTGGGTCAGTCTGAAGCTGGTGTTAGTGAACTGAAACATTGTATCAACTATTAACTGGGTCAGTCTGAGGCTGATGTTAGTGAACTGAAACATTGTATTAACTATTAACTGGGTCAGTCTGAAGCTGGTGTTAGTGAACTGAAACATTGTATCAACTATTAACTGGGTCAGTCTGAGGCTGATGTTAGTGAACTGAAACATTGTATTAACTGGGTCAGTCTGAGGCTGGTGTTAGTGAACTGAAACATTGTATTAACTATTAACTGGGTCAGTCTGAGGCTGGTGTTAGTGAACTGAAACATTGTATTAACTATTAACTGGGTCAGTCTGAAGCTGATGTTAGTGAACTGAAACATTGTATCAACTATTAACTGGGTCAGTCTGAAGCTGATGCTAGTGAACTGAAACATTGTATTAACTATTAACTGGGTCAGTCTGAGGCTGGTGTTAGTGAACTGAAACATTGTATTAACTATTAACTGGGTCAGTCTGAGGCTGGTGTTAGTGAACTGAAACATTGTATTAACTATTAACTGGGTCAGTCTGAGGCTGGTGTTAGTGAACTGAAACATTGTATTAACTATTAACTGGGTCAGTCTGAAGCTGGTGTTAGTGAACTGAAACATTGTATTAACTATTAACTGGGTCAGTCTGAAGCTGGTGTTAGTGAACTGAAACATTGTATTAACTGGGTCAGTCTGAAGCTGGTGTTAGTGAACTGAAACATTGTATTAACTGGGTCAGTCTGAAGCTGGTGTTAGTGAACTGAAACATTGTATTAACTGGGTCAGTCTGAGGCTGGTGTTAGTGAACTGAAACATTGTATTAACTGGGTCAGTCTGAAGCTGGTGTTAGTGAACTGAAACATTGTATTAACTGGGTCAGTCTGAAGCTGGTGTTAGTGAACTGAAACATTGTATTAACTGGGTCAGTCTGAAGCTGGTACTAGTGAACTGAAACATTGTATTAACTATTAACTGGGTCAGTCTGGGGCTGGTGTTAGTGAACTGAAACATTGTATTAACTATTAACTGGGTCAGTCTGAAGCTGGTACTAGTGAACTGAAACATTGTATCAACTATTAACTGGGTCAGTCTGAAGCTGGTGTTAGTGAACTGAAACATTGTATTAACTGGGTCAGTCTGAGGCTGATGTTAGTGAACTGAAACATTGTATTAACTATTAACTGGGTCAGTCTGAAGCTGGTGTTAGTGAACTGAAACATTGTATCAACTGGGTCAGTCTGAGGCTGGTGTTAGTGAACTGGAAACATTCTCATGAGGTTAAGGCATATATATCTATCTATATGTATGTGTATTTATATATCTATCTATATGTATGTGTATTTATATATCTATCTATATGTATGTGTATTTATATATCTATATATATATATGTGTATTTATATATCTATATATATATGTGTGTATTTATATATCTATCTATATGTATGTGTATTTATATATCTATCTATATGTATGTGTATTTATATATCTATCTATATATGTGTATTTATATATCTATCTATATGTATGTGTATTTATATATCTATATATATATATGTGTATTTATATATCTATCTATATGTATGTGTATTTATATATCTATCTATATGTGTATTTATATATCTATCTATATTTATGTGTATTTATATATCTATCTATATGTATGTGTATTTATATATATATCTATATGTATGTGTATTTATATATCTATCTATCTATATATATATATATATATATATATGTGTATTTATATATCTATCTATATATATCTATATATATATATGTGTATTTATATATCTATATATATATATGTGTATTTATATATCTCTATATATATATGTGTATTTATATATCTCTATATATATGTGTATTTATATATCTATCTATATATTTGTCACTGCTCGACTAAAACAATCGACCGATCGACGAGTCTGGACTAATCCTCGTCCCTCTGTCTCCTCCCAGGGTTGTGAGCGGTAGCCGTGACGCTACGTTGCGTCTGTGGGACGTAGATTCTGGCGAGTGTCTCCACGTCCTGACGGGTCATGTGGCGGCGGTGCGGTGTGTCCAGTATGACGGCCGCAGGGTGGTCAGTGGAGGATACGACTTCATGGTTAAAGTCTGGGACCCGGAGACAGAGACCTGTCTACACACTCTGCAGGGACACACGAACAGAGTCTATTCACTACAGGTAGGGACACACACACACCCTGAGACAGAGTCTATTCACTACAGGTAGACACACACACCCTGAGACAGAGTCTATTCACTACAGGTAGAGACACACACACACCCTGAGACAGAGTCTATTCACTACAGGTAGACACACACCCCTGAGACAGAGTCTATTCACTACAGGTAGAGACACACACACACCTGAGACAGAGTCTATTCACTACAGGTAGAGACACACACCCTGAGACAGAGTCTATTCACTACAGGTAGAGACACACACACCCCTGAGACAGAGTCTACCTTCACTACAGGTAGGAACACACACACTATTCCTGAGACAGAGACCTGTCTACACACTCTGCAGGGACACACTACAGAGTCTATTCACTACAGGTAGAGACACACACACCCCTGAGACAGAGTCTACACACACACACCCTGAGACAGAGACCTGTCTACACACTCTGCAGGGACACACGAACAGAGTCTATTCACTACAGGTAGAGACACACACACACCCTGAGACAGAGACCTGTCTACACACTCTGCAGGGACACACTAACAGAGTCTATTCACTACAGGTAGAGACACACACACACCCTGAGACAGAGACCTGAGACAAACAGAGTCTATTCACTACAGGTAGAGACACACACACCCCTGAGACAAGAGTCTATTCACTACAGGTAGAGACACACACACACCCTGAGACAGAGTCTATTCACTACAGGTAGAGACACACACACACCCTGAGACAGAGACCTGTCTACACACTCTGCAGGGACACACTAACAGTTTATTCACTACAGGTAGTGGATGGAACCGATCTGTTTTCTGTTCTGAAACAGAACCCCGACCAGCATTGTAAACGTTCTGAACCGGTTCCAACCAAAAACGTTCTGAACCGGTTCCAACCAAAAACGTTCTGAACCGGTTCCAACCAAAAACGCGTTCTGAACCGGTTCCAACCAAAACGCTCTGAACCGGTTCCAACCAAAAACGCTCTGAACCGGTTCCAACCAAAACGCTCTGAACCGGTTCCAACCAAAACGCTCTGAACCGGTTCCAACCAAAACGCTCTGAACCGGTTCCAACCAAAACGCTCTGAACCGGTTCCAACCAAAAACGCTCTGAACCGGTTCCAACCAAAACGCTCTGAACCGGTTCCAACCAAAACGTTCTGAACCGGTTCCAACCAAAAACGTTCTGAACCGGTTCCAACCAAAAACGTTCTGAACGTTCATGTTCCTAACCGTTTTGACTTTGAAATCAACATTGTTTTCCATTTAGCCTATTCATTTCCTTCACTGATTAGCGTGGATAGAGCAGCTTGCTTGTTTTCATGAAGTGGGAGAAGGAGATAGACCGCTGTGCCACGCTAAAGGCACTGCATCTCCGTGCTAGAGGCGTCACTACAGACACCCTGGTTCGAATCCAGGCTGTATCACCACCGCCCGTGATTGTGAGCCCGGGTTTGGCTGGGGTAGGCCGTCGTTGTAAATAAGAATCTGTTCTTAACTGACTTGCGTAGTTAAATTCCTTAACACAGATTAGCGTGGGAAGGAAGGGCCTTTACGTGACTGAACATCATGATGTGAATTGGAACGTGTTTAGGGCTATTACTGACATCAACTAGATGTTAGGAATATTGTTTAGGCTATTACTGACATCAACTAGATGTTAGGAATATTGTTTAGGCTATTACTGACATCAACTAGATGTTAGGAATATTGTTTAGGCTATTACTGACATCAACTAGATGTTAGGAATATTGTTTAGGCTATTACTGACATCAACTAGATGTTAGGAATATTGTTTAGGCTATTACTGATGTTAGAATATTGTTTAGGCTATTACTGACATCAAAACTAGATGTTAGGAATATTGTTTAGGCTATTACTGACATCAAAACTGATGTTAGAATATTGTTTAGGCTATTACTGACATCAAAACTAGATGTTAGGAATATTGTTTAGGCTTACTGACATCAAAACTAGATGTTAGGAATATTGTTTAATTACTGACATCAAAACTAGATGTTAGGAATATTGTTTAGGCTATTACTGACATCAAAACTGATGTTAGGAATATTGTTTAGGCTATTACTGACATCAAAACTAGATGTTAGGAATATTGTTTAGGCTATTACTGACATCAAAACTAGATATTGTTTAGGAATATTGTTTAGGGCTATTACTGACATCAAAACTAGATGTTAGGAATATTGTTTAGGCTATTACTGACATCAACTAGATGTTAGGAATATTGTTTAGGCTATTACTGACATCAAAACTAGATGTTAGGAATATTGTTTAGGCTATTACTGACATCAAAACTAGATGTTAGGAATATTGTTTAGGCTATTACTGACATCAAAACTAGATGTTAGGAATATTGTTTAGGCTATTACTGACATCAAAACTAGATGTTAGGAATATTGTTTAGGCTATTACTGACATCAAAACTAGATGTTAGGAATATTGTTTAGGCTATTACTGACATCAAAACTAGATGTTAGGAATATTGTTTAGGCTATTACTGACATCAAAACTAGATGTTAGGAATATTGTTTAGGCTATTACTGACATCAAAACTAGATGTTAGGAATATTGTTTAGGCTATTACTGACATCAAAACTAGATGTTAGGAATATTGTTTAGGCTATTACTGACATCAAAACTAGATGTTAGGAATATTGTTTAGGCTATTACTGACATCAAAACTAGATGTTAGGAATATTGTGGGAACAGAAAACAATCTAATTAACGGGTTCTCTAGATTTGAAAATAAAGGTTCTGTTCCGGAATACTAAAAATCACTGTCGTTCCTGGTTCGGTTTCTGTTCCTCCGAAAATGTCGTTGTTTTCCGTTTTTGTGGTTCTATTCCCTGAACCAGTTCCCTGGTTAGAACACACCCTCACACTCCTGTCTTCCTGCCCCGGTCTCTTCTTCTGGTCTATTTCTTCTTCTGGTCTATTTCTTCTTCTGGGTAAATAAGGCCGTCCCTTCTGTAGTTAAAACACACACTGTGTCCATACCATTGTTCTTGTGTTTCACTTCAGTGTGAATTTTGATGCTCCTGTCATTAACCATTAAGTCCTCATCTCCTCCTCCCCCTCCTCCTCCTTCCCTCTCCTCTCCTCCTCCCCCCCTCCTCCCCCCTCCTCCTCCTCCCTCCCCCCTCCTCTCCTCCTCCCCCTCCCCCCCCTCCTCCCTCCCCCTCCTCCTCCTCCTTCCCCCTCCTCCCTCCCCCTCCTCTCCTCCTTCCCCCTCCTCCCCCTCCCCCCCCCTCCTCCCCTCCCTCCCCCTCCCCTCCTCCTCCCCCCTCCCCTCCCCCTCCTCCCCCCCCTCCTCCTCCTTCCCCCCTCCTCCTCCCCCTCCCCTCCCCCCTCCTCCTCCCCCTCCTCCTCCTCCTTCCCCCTCCTCCCCCCCTCCCTCCCCCCCTCCCTCCCCCCTCCTCCTCCCCCCCTCCAGTTTGACGGTGCCTACGTGGTCAGTGGATCTCTGGACACCTCCATCAGGGTATGGGACGTAGTGACGGGAGGGTGTGTCCACACGCTGACCGGCCACCAATCACTGACCAGCGGTATGGAACTAAAGAACAACATCCTGGTCTCTGGCAACGCTGACTCTACTGTCAGGGTCTGGGATATACGGACAGGACAGTGTCTCCACACACTACAAGGTGAGGTTATACACACTATATACACAAAAGTATGTGGACACCACTTCAAATTAGTGGATTTGTCTAGTTCAGCCGTTGCTGACAGGGGTATAAAATCGAGCACACAGCCATGCAATCTCCATAGACAAACATTAACAGTAGAATGGCCTTACTGACGTTCAACGTGTCACAGGATGCCACCTTTCCAACGAGTCAGTTCGTCAAGTTGTGTACCCTATTGTGAAGTGGAAACGTCTAGGAGCAACAACGGCTCAGCCGCGAAGTGGTAGGCCACACAAGCTGACAGAACAGGACCGTTGAGTGCTGAAGCGCGTAAAAATCGTCTGTCCTCGGTTGCAACACTCAGTACCAAGTTTCCATACTGCCTCTGGAAGCAACGTCAGCGCAAGAACTGTTAGTTTCATGAGGAGCTTCATGAAATTGGATTCCATGGCCGAGCAGCTGCCCACAAGCCTAAGATCACCACGCACACCACCATACGGGGACTGGAGTGGTGTAAAGCTCACCACCATTGGACTCTAGAACAGTGGAAATGTGTTCTCTGGAGTGATGAATCACACTTCGCCATCTGGCATCTGACGCTACCTGCCCCAATGCATAGTGCCAACTGTAAAGTTTGGTGGATTAATAATGGTCTGGGGCTGTTTTTCATGGTTCGGGACCCCTTAGTTCCAGTGAAGGGAAATCTTAATGCTACAGCACACAATGACATTCTAGACTATTCTGTCCTTCCAACTTTGTGGCAACAGTTTGGGGAAGTGTTTTTTGTGGAAGAACTTGACAGGCCTGCACAGAGCCCTGACCTCAACCCCATCGAACACCTTTGGGATGAATTGGAACTCCAACTGCGAGCCTAATCTCCCAACATCAGTGCCCGACCTCACTAATGCTTTTGTGTGTGTGTTGTCTTTATGTGAGGTTCTGATTGGTCTGAGGGGTGTTGTCAGTTTAGTGGTCTGGAGTGTACCTCAGGGGTGTATTGTGTCTTCTATTTAGAGAGGGTGAGAGTCCCCATTAGGACCAGTCAGTAGGAACATTTACATTTACATTTAAGTCATTTAGCAGACGCTCTTATCCAGAGCGACTTACAAATTACAGTAGGAACCACCCAAGTCCTCATTAGGACCAGTCAGTAGGAACCACCCAGGTCCTCATTAGGACCAGTCAGTAGGAACCACCCAGGTCCTCATTAGGACCAGTCAGTAGGAACCACCCAAGTCCTCATTAGGAACCACCCAGGTCCTCTTTAGGACCAGTCAGTAGGAACCACCCA
>NC_068433.1:2546596-2554096 GCF_023373465.1 Oncorhynchus keta
GGTAACCCTCCTCTCTCTCTCTCTCTCTCTCTCTCCAGGGCATCTAACACCAGACTGGTAACCCTCCTCTCTCTCCTCTCTCCTCTCTCCAGGGCATCTAACACCAGACTGGTACCCTCCTCCTCTCTCTCTCTCTCTCCTCCTCTTCTCTAACACCAGACTGGTAACCCTCCTCTCTCTCTCTCTCCAGGGCTCTAACACCAGACTGGTAACCCTCCTCTCTCTCCTCTCTCCTCTCTCCAGGGCATCTAACACCAGACTGGTAACCCTCCTCTCTCTCCCTCTCTCCTCTCTCCAGGGCATCTAACACCAGACTGGTAACCCTCCTCTCTCTCCTCTCTCTCTCTCTCCAGGGCATCTAACACCAGACTGGTACCCTCCTCTCTCTCCTCTCTCCAGGGCATCTAACACCAGACTGGTAACCCTCCTCTCTCTCCTCTCTCCTCTCTCCAGGGCATCTAACACCAGACTGGTAACCCTCCTCTCTCTCCTCTCTCCAGGGCATCTAACACCAGACTGGTAACCCTCCTCTCTCTCCTCTCTCCTCTCTCCAGGGCATCTAACACCAGACTGGTAACCCTCCTCTCTCTCCTCTCTCCTCTCTCCAGGGCATCTAACACCAGACTGGTAACCCTCCTCTCTCTCCTCTCTCCAGGGCATCTAACACCAGACTGGTAACCCTCCTCTCTCTCCTCTCTCCTCTCTCCAGGGCATCTAACACCAGACTGGTAACCCTCCTCTCTCTCTCTCTCCTCTCTCCAGGGCATCTAACACCAGACTGGTAACCCTCCTCTCTCTCCTCTCTCCTCTCTCCAGGGCATCTAACACCAGACTGGTAACCCTCCTCTCTCTCCTCTCTCCAGGGCATCTAACACCAGACTGGTAACCCTCCTCTCTCTCCTCCTCTCCAGGGCATCTAACACCAGACTGGTAACCCTCCTCTCTCTCCTCTCTCCTCTCTCCAGGGCATCTAACACCAGACTGGTAACCCTCCTCTCTCTCCTCTCTCCAGGGCATCTAACACCAGACTGGTAACCCTCCTCTCTCTCTCTCTCCAGGGCATCTAACACCAGACTGGTAACCCTCCTCTCTCTCCTCTCTCCTCTCTCCAGGGCATCTAACACCAGACTGGTAACCCTCCTCTCTCTCCTCTCTCCTCTCTCTCCAGGGCATCTAACACCAGACTGGTAACCCTCCTCTCTCTCCTCTCTCCAGGGCTTCTAACACCAGACTGGTAACCCTCCTCGCTCTCCTCTCTCCTCTCTCCAGGGCATCTAACACCAGACTGGTAACCCTCCTCTCTCCTCTCTCTCTCCAGGGCATCTAACACCAGACTGGTAACCCTCCTCTCTCTCCTCTCTCTCCTCTCTCCAGGGCATCTAACACCAGACTGGTAACCCTCCTCTCTCTCCTCTCTCCAGGGCATCTAACACCAGACTGGTAACCCTCCTCTCTCTCCTCTCTCCAGGGCATCTAACACCAGACTGGTAACCCTCCTCTCTCTCCTCTCTCCTCTCTCCAGGGCATCTAACACCAGACTGGTAACCCTCCTCTCTCTCCTCTCTCCAGGGCATCTAACACCAGACTGGTAACCCTCCTCTCTCTCCTCTCTCTCCTCTCTCCAGGGCATCTAACACCAGACTGGTAACCCTCCTCTCTCTCCTCTCTCCTCTCTCCAGGGCATCTAACACCAGACTGGTAACCCTCCTCTCTCTCCTCTCTCCAGGGCATCTAACACCAGACTGGTAACCCTCCTCTCTCTCCTCTCTCCTCTCTCCAGGGCATCTAACACCAGACTGGTAACCCTCCTCTCTCTCCTCTCTCCTCTCTCCAGGGCATCTAACACCAGACTGGTAACCCTCCTCTCTCTCCTCTCTCCAGGGCATCTAACACCAGACTGGTAACCCTCCTCTCTCTCCTCTCTCCAGGGCATCTAACACCAGACTGGTAACCCTCCTCTCTCTCCTCTCTCCTCTCTCCAGGGCATCTAACACCAGGCTGGTAACCCTCCTCTCTCTCCTCTCTCCTCTCTCCAGGGCATCTAACACCAGACTGGTAACCCTCCTCTCCTCCTCTCTCCAGGGCATCTAACACCAGACTGGTAACCCTCCTCTCTCTCCTCTCTCCAGGGCATCTAACACCAGACTGGTAACCCTCCTCTCTCCTCTCTCCCTCTCTCCAGGGCATCTAACACCAGACTGGTAACCCTCCTCTCTCTCCTCTCTCCTCTCTCCAGGGCATCTAACACCAGACTGGTAACCCTCCTCTCTCTCCTCTCTCCAGGGCATCTAACACCAGACTGGTAACTGTAACCCTCCTCTCTCTCCTCTCTCCTCTCTCCAGGGCATCTAACACCAGACTGGTAACCCTCCTCTCTCTCCTCTCTCCAGGGCATCTAACACCAGACTGGTAACCCTCCTCTCTCTCCTCTCTCCTCTCTCCAGGGCATCTAACACCAGACTGGTAACCCTCCTCTCTCTCCTCTCTCTCTCTCCAGGGCATCTAACACCAGACTGGTAACCCTCCTCTCTCTCCTCTCTCCTCTCTCCAGGGCATCTAACACCAGACTGATAACCCTCCTCTCTCTCCTCTCTCCTCTCTCCTCTCTCCTCTCTCTCTCCTTACTCTCCTCTCTCCAGGGCATCTAACACCAGACTGGTAACCCTCCTCTCTAACCTCTCTCCTCTCTACTCTCCTCTCTCCTCTCTCCAGGGCATCTAACACCAGACTGGTAACCCTCCTCTCTCTCCTCTCTCCTCTCTCCAGGGCATCTAACACCAGACTGGTAACCCTCCTCTCTCTCCTCTCTCCTCTCTCCAGGGCATCTAACACCAGACTGATAGCAGCCGTTGGCAGCAGGAACGGAACAGAGGAGACTAAACTCGTGGTGCTGGACTTTGACCTCACTGACACCCACAAGTGATGTCATCAAAGAGGCGACGTCTTTTCATCAGGAGAGGATGTCATTGGATAAGGATTCGAGGAAACCAAAGAGGGACCTAATATCCTCATAGGTGGAAGGAGAACTTGTAAAGACGATGAAAGGGGTGAGGAGAAGGTGTCGTTTGACAGAGGACTATGTCAGAGTCCTCCTATGGAAGGACTGAGTGCCATTTTAATAGGAGACACCAATATACCACAAACCAGGAGACGACTCCGAACCGTCTCCCATTTCCTCACCACGTCCCTGCGGAACCAAACTCTCATATTCTACTGCTGACCATTTAAACACTGCTGGACACTGGTATGGTGAAGAGACGGTACGAAGACCAACTTTGAATCTTCTGCGGCCGGAGGAATCCATGAGAGGTCTCACTGAGGTCATGCTACTAACTGGCCTCCTGACCGACCGTCCAAAGGTCAAAATGAGTGTAGTTACTGCTGGATGTGTAGTTACTGTAACCACCCAGACAACTGCTGGATGTATAGTTACTGTAACCACCCAGACTACTGACTACTGCTGGATGTGTAGTTACTGTAACCACCCAGACTACTGCTGGATGTGTAGTTACTGTAACCACCCAGACTACTTCAGGATGTATAGTTACTGTAACCACCCAGACTAATGCTGGATGTATAGTTACTGTAACCACCCAGACTACTGGATGTATAGTTACTGTAACCACCCAGACTGCTTCAGGATGTGTAGTTACTGTAACCACCCAGACTACTGCTGGATGTATAGTTACTGTAACCACCCAGACTACTGCTGGATGTGTAGTTACTGTAACCACCCAGACTACTGCTGGATGTGTAGTTACTGTAACCACCAAAGACTACTGCTGGATGTATAGTTACTGTAACCACCCAGACTACTGCTGGATGTGTAGTTACTGTAACCACAAAGACTACTGCTGGATGTATAGTTACTGTAACCACCCAGACTACTGCTGGATGTATAGTTACTGTAACCACCCAGACAACTGCTGGATGTATAGTTACTGTAACCACCCAGACTACTGCTGGATGTGTAGTTACTGTAACCACCCAGACTACTGCTGGATGTATAGTTACTGTAACCACCCAGACTACTGCTGGATGTATAGTTACTGTAACCACCCAGACTACTGCTGGATGTGTAGTTACTGTAACCACAAAGACTACTGCTGGATGTGTAGTTACTGTAACCACCCAGACTACTGCTGGATGTATAGTTACTGTAACCACCCAGACTACTGCTGGATGTATAGTTACTGTAACCACCCAGACTACTGCTGGATGTGTAGTTACTGTAACCACAAAGACTACTGCTGGATGTGTAGTTACTGTAACCACCCAGACTACTGCTGGATGTATAGTTACTGTAACCACCCAGACTACTGCTGGATGTATAGTTACTGTAACCACAAAGACTACTGCTGGATGTGTAGTTACTGTAACCACCCAGACTACTGCTGGATGTATAGTTACTGTAACCACCCAGACTACTGCTGGATGTATAGTTACTGTAACCACCCAGACTACTGCTGGATGTGTAGTTACTGTAACCACAAAGACTACTGCTGGATGTGTAGTTACTGTAACCACCCAGACTACTGCTGGATGTATAGTTACTGTAACCACAAAGACTACTGCTGGATGTGTAGTTACTGTAACCACAAAGACTACTGCTGGATGTATAGTTACTGTAACCACCCAGACTACTGCTGGATGTATAGTTACTGTAACCACCCAGACTACTGGATGTATAGTTACTGTAACCACCCAGACTACTGGATGTATAGTTACTGTAACCACCCAGACTACTTCAGGATGTATAGTTACTGGAACTACCCAGACTACTTCAGGATGTATAGTTACTGTAACCACCCAGACTACTGCTGGATGTGTAGTTACTGTAACCACCCAGACTACTGCTGGATGTGTAGTTACTGTAACCACCCAGACTACTGCTGGATGTATAGTTACTGTAACCACCCAGACTACTGCTGGATGTATAGTTACTGTAACCACCCAGACTACTGCTGGATGTGTAGTTACTGTAACCACCCAGACTACTGCTGGATGTATAGTTACTGTAACCACCCAGACTACTGCTGGATGTATAGTTACTGTAACCACCCAGACTACTGCAGGATGTATAGTTACTGTAACTACCCAGACTACTTCAGGATGTATAGTTACTGTAACTACCCAGACTACTGCTGGATGTGTAGTTACTGTAACCACCCAGACTACTGGATGTATAGTTACTGTAACCACCCAGACTACTGCTGGATGTATAGTTACTGTAACCACCCAGACTACTGCTGGATGTATAGTTACTGAACCACCCAGACTACTGCTGGATGTATAGTTCCTGAACCACCCAGACTACTGCTGGATGTATAGTTCCTGAACCACCCAGACTACTGCTGGATGTATAGTTACTGTAACCACCCAGACTACTGCTGGATGTGTAGTTACTGTAACCACCCAGACTACTGCTGGATGTATAGTTACTGAACCACCCAGACTACTGCTGGATGTGTAGTTACTGTAACCACCCAGACTACTGCTGGATGTATAGTTACTGAACCACCCAGACTACTGCTGGATGTGTAGTTACTGTAACCACCCAGACTACTGCTGGATGTGTAGTTACTGAACCACCCAGACTACTGCTGGATGTGTAGTTACTGAACCACCCAGACTACTGCTGGATGTATAGTTACTGAACCACCCAGACTACTGCTGGATGTGTAGTTACTGAACCACCCAGACTACTGCTGGATGTGTAGTTCCTGAACCACCCAGACTACTGCTGGATGTGTAGAATGTGTATGAGGCCAGATGAGGCTGAGTACAGATTATTGACTGGAGAGTCATAAACACTGTTCCCAGGTCTGTTTGGTCTTCAGCCAACCCATCTGTCTAGCACGATGGTCTGACCTTACTACAGGTCTGGGACCAGTCTATGTGACTGGAGAGACACTGCCACTACATCCCAAATGGCACCCTATTCCCAATATAGTGCACTACTTTATATCAGACCCCTCTGAGCCCGCACCCTGACTACCCCCATGGGCCCGCACCCTGACTACCCCCATGGGCCCGCACCCTGACTACCCCCATGGGCCCGCACCCTGACTACCCCCATGGGCCCGCACCCTGACTACCCCCATGGGCCCGCGCCCCGACTACCCCCCTGGGCCCGCGCCCCGACTACCCCCCTGGGCCCGCGCCCCGACTACCCCCTGGGCCCGCACCCGGACTACCCCCATGGGCCCGCACCCTGACTACCCCTGGATGTATGGTCCCGACTACCCACCCAGACTAACCCCCTGGTCCCGCGCCCCGACGACCCCCCTGGGCCCGCGCCCCGACGACCCCCTGGGCCCGCACCCCGACGACCCCTCTGGGCCCGCACCCTGACTACCCTTATGGGGCCTGGTCAGAAGTATTGCACTATATAGGGTTTCGGATGCCATTTCGGATCCAGACTCTCTAGCCAGTCTGACTGTCAGCTGGATTCATATACAGGACAGTGCCCAGAGTTTCTCCTCAGTGACCAACAAAAGGAAAACCTCCACGACCCACTGATCCTTTCCACTGCCTGACTGTCATCATGGAACTGAAAAGACTTCACCTGAGTCCCAGATGGCACCCTATTCCCTACATAGTACACTAATTTAGGATTGTTCCCATATGGTCAAAGTAGTGCACTATATAGGGAATAGGGTGCCGTTTTGGGACACAGCTTTATAAATAGAGCGTTTGTGGTATAATGTAAAATGAGTGTAGATATTAAAATGTGTACATAATGTTGTTTTTATATGAAAAGAGTACATATTGTGCTGAGATATTGTTTGAGGAGAGGAGAGATTGTCGAATAAAGATGTGTTTGTCTTTTGTAAAAATATGGATTTGGTGGTTTTCATTTGGAATAAAGTGACGTTGCCCCTCGATAGGGATTTTAGGGGAGTTTGTGTATTTTTCCCCTCTGATGGTTTTTAGGATTGGGGCTGATCCTAGATCTGATCCTAGATCTGATCCTAGGGGCTGATACTAGATCTGATCCTAGGGGCTGATCCTAGATCTGATCCTAGATCTGATCCTAGATCTGATCCTAGATCTGATCCTAGGGGCTGATCCTAGATCTGATCCTAGGGGCTGATCCTAGATCTGATCCTAGGGGCTGATCCTAGATCTGATCCTAGATCTGATCCTAGATCTGATCCTAGGGGCTGATCCTAGATCTGATCCTAGGGGCTGATCCTAGATCTGATCCTAGGGGCTGATCCTAGATCTGATCCTAGATCTGATCCTAGGGGCTGATACTAGATCTGATCCTAGGGGCTGATCCTAGATCTGATCCTAGATCTGATCCTAGATCTGATCCTAGGGGCTGATCCTAGGGGCTGATCCTAGATCTGATCCTAGGGGCTGATCCTAGATCTGATCCTAAGGGCTGATCCTAGATCTGATCCTAGGGGCTGATCCTAGATCTGATCCTAGGGGCTGATCCTAGATCTGATCCTAGGGGCTGATCCTAGATCTGATCCTAGGGGCTGATCCTAG
>NC_068433.1:2559096-2646596 GCF_023373465.1 Oncorhynchus keta
ATTACTAGTCCCGTATTAACAGACCTGTATAGATGTATTCAGTGCCATTTTTCTTTCTCCTGCAGCAAAGCATCCTGGGACACTTATGTCTGATTGTATAGAAAAATATTTAATTCATCATTTTGGTAAAATCGTGTTTTTATTCCAAATACTGAGCTAATTGAATCAACCAGTTCCCATCCCTCACCTCCAGGGTCAGCGTGGTCACACTGATGAAAACACAGGAACAACCACGCTGTTTCCAGAGCAACCACGCTGTTTCCAGAGCAACCACGCTGTTTCCAGAGCAACCACGCTGTTTCCAGAGCAACCACGCTGTTTCCAGAGCAACCACGCTGTTTCCAGAGCAACCACGCTGTTTTGGAAATAATTTATTGAAAAACAATTCACTTTGCTGTGAAACAAACGGGATACATTTCTACAAAACACGACAAAGTATAAATAACATGAAGTTGAAAATACAGACACAGAAAAGTCTGAATTATATATATATATATGACTGACTGATTCACACCTAGATACAGTCATGTAAAATGAGCGTATAGACACTGTCTCAGAGTTTCACTCGCATGGAGGTGTAAGGCTTCAACACAGAAAAAACACATCTTTGTTGTGTCTCAAAGGTCTCCCTATTCCCTACATAGTGCACTACTTTAGACCAGAGCCCTATAGAACCCTATTCCCTACATAGAGCACTACTTTAGACCAGAGCCCTATAGAACCCTATTCCCTACATAGTGCACTACTTTAGACCAGAGCCCTATAGAACCCTATTCCCTATATAGTGCACTACTTTAGACCAGGGCCCTATAGAACCCTATTCCCTATATAGTGCACTACTTTAGACCCTATTCCCTATATAGTGCACTACTATAGACCAGGGCCCTATAGAACCCTATTCCCTATATAGTGCACTACTTTAGACCAGAGCCCTATAGAACCCTATTCTGGTCTAAACAAGTCCATACCTGCTGTGTGTGTGAGTGGCATCACTGTGATGCCAACCTTTCCCTGTCCGTGACCCTCTGTTTCAGAAACACGTGACCCCTACACCACGGCTTAGTGACCCTCTGTTTCAGAAACACGTGACTCCTACACCACGGTTTAGTGACCCTCTGTTTCAGAAACACGTGACCCCTACACCACGGCTTAGTGACCCTCTGTTTCAGAAACACGTGACTCCTACACCACGGTTTAGTGACCCTCTGTTTCAGAAACACGTGACCCCTACACCACGGCTTAGTGACCCTCTGTTTCAGAAACACGTGACTCCTACACCACGGTTTAGTGACCCTCTGTTTCAGAAACACGTGACTCCTACACCACGGCTTAGTGACCCTCTGTTTCAGAAACACGTGTTAATCTATATAGGTGAGTCAGGTGTGTTAATCTCCTCTATAGGTGAGTCAGGTGTGTTAATCTCCTCTATAGGTGAGTCAGGTGTGTTAATCTCCTCTATAGGTGAGTCAGGTGTGTTAATCTCCTCTATAGGTGAGTCAGGTGTGTTAATCTCCTCTATAGGTGAGTCAGGTGTGTTAATCTCCTCTATAGGTGAGTCAGGTGTGTTAATCTATTCCTCTGTAGGTGAGTCAGGTGTGTTAATCTCCTCTATAGGTGAGTCAGGTGTGTTAATCTCCTCTATAGGTGAGTCAGGTGTGTTAATCTCCTCTATAGGTGAGTCAGGTGTGTTAATCTCCTCTATAGGTGAGTCAGGTGTGTTAATCTCCTCTATAGGTGAGTCAGGTGTGTTAATCTCCTCTATAGGTGAGTCAGGTGTGTTAATCTCCTCTATAGGTGAGTCAGGTGTGTTAATCTCCTCTATAGGTGAGTCAGGTGTGTTAATATATTCCTCTACAGGTGAATCAGGTGTGTTAATCTATTCCTCTATAGGTGAGACAGGTGTGTTAATCTCCTCTATAGGTGAGTCAGGTACTATAGAGTGTTCCTGTGCGATGGCAGCTAACTCCTTTAAGAACTCTGCATATAGAACCGTAGCGAAGACTCTGTTCCTGGCCTGCGGAGGAATGTTGGGACACGGGGGGACGTTCTGCATTATCTGCTGTGTTCCATTGGGTAGAACACTCTTCCTGTTATCACTATGACCGTCCTGGAGGAGCTCTGAGAGACAGAGGGAGAGAGAGACAGAGGGAGAGAGAGACAGAGGGAGAGAGAGACAGAGGGAGAGAGAGACAGAGGGAGAGAGAGACAGAGGGAGAGAGAGACAGAGGGAGAGAGAGAGACAGAGGGAGAGAGAGACACAGAGGGAGAGAGAGACACAGAGGGAGAGAGAGACACAGAGGGAGAGAGAGACACAGAGGGAGAGAGAGACACAGAGGGAGAGAGAGAGATACAGAGGGAGAGAGAGACACAGAGGGAGAGAGAGAGATACAGAGGGAGAGAGAGACACAGAGGGAGAGAGAGAGATACAGAAGGAGAGAGAGAGAGACACAGAGGGAGAGAGAGAGATACAGAAGGAGAGAGAGAGAGATACAGAGGGAGAGAGAGAGAGAGGGAGATACAGAGGGAGATACAGAGGGAGAGAGAGAGATACAGAGGGAGAGAGAGAGATACAGAGGGAGAGAGAGGGAGATACAGAGGGAGAGAGAGAGATACAGAGGGAGAGAGAGATACAGAGGGAGAGAGAGAGATACAGAGGGAGAGAGAGAGGGAGAGAGATACAGAGGGAGAGAGATACAGAGGGAGAGAGAGAGGGAGAGAGATAGCGAGAGACAGAGGGAGATACAGAGGGAGAGAGAGAGACAGAGGGAGAGAGAGAGGGAGAGACAGAGGGAGATACAGAGGGAGAGAGAGAGATACAGAGGGAGAGAGAGAGATACAGAGGGAGAGAGAAAGGGAGAGACAGAGGGAGATACAGAGGGAGATACAGAGGGAGAGAGAGAGATACAGAGGGAGAGAGAGATACAGAGGGAGAGAGAAGGGAGAGACAGAGGGAGATACAGAGGGAGATACAGAGGGAGAGAGAGATACAGAGGGAGAGAGAGAGATACAGAGGGAGAGAGAAAGGGAGAGACAGAGGGAGATACAGAGGGAGATACAGAGGGAGAGAGAGAGATACAGAGGGAGAGAGAGAGAGAGAGAGAGGGAGAGAGACAGAGAGAGAGAGAGACAGAGAGAGGGAGGGAGACAGGGAGAGAGAGACAGATGGAGAGAGAGGGAGGGAGACAGGGAGAGAGAGACAGAGAGAGGGAGGGAGAGAGAGAGGGAGGGAGAGAGACAGAGAGGGGGAGAGAGCGATAGAGAGGGAGGGAGGGATGGAGAGAGAGAGAGACAGAGAGAGGGAGAGAAAGACAGAGGGAGAGAAAGACAGAGGGTCAGAGTGTGTGTGTTGGATGGATAGATGGATGGTGGTAGGTGGATGATGGGTGGATGGATGATGGTGGGTGGGTGGGTGGGTGGGTGGATGGATGATGGTGGGTGGGTGGATGGATGGATGATGGTGGGTGGGTGGATGGATGATGGGTGGGTGGGTGGATGGATGGATGATGGTGGGTGGATGGATGATGGTGGGTGGATGGATGGATGATGGTGGGTGGATGGATGGATGATGGTAGGTGGATGGATGGATGATGGTGGGTGGATGGATGGATGATGGTGGGTGGGTGGATGGATGATGGGTGGGTGGATGATGGTGGATGGATGGATGATGGTGGGTGGATGGATGGATGATGGTGGGTGGATGGATGGATGATGGTGGGTGGGTGGGTGGGTGGGTGGGTGGATGGATGGATGGATGATGGTGGGTGGGTGGATGGATGATGGTGGGTGGGTGGGTGGATGGATGATGGTGGGTGGGTGGATGGATGATGGTGGATGGATGATGGTGGGTGGATGATGGTGGGTGGGTGGGCGGGTGGACGATGGTGGTGGGTGGGTGGGTGGATGGATGATGGTGGGTGGGTGGGTGGATGGATGATGGTGGGTGGATGGATGGATGGATGATGATGGTGGGTGGGTGGATGGATGGATGATGGTGGGTGGATGGATGGATGATGGTGGGTGGATGGATGGATGATGGTGGGTGGATGGATGGATGATGGTGGGTGGGTGGGTGGATGATGGTGGGTGGGTGGATGGATGGATGATGGTGGGTGGATGATGGTGGGTGGATGATGGTGGGTGGGTGGATGGATGGATGATGGTGGGTGGATGATGGTGGGTGGATGGATGAAGGTGGGTGGGTGGATGGATGGATGATGGTGGGTGGATGGATGGATGATGGTGGGTGGATGGATGATGGTAGGTGGATGGATGGATGATGGTGGGTGGATGGATGGATGATGGTGGGTGGGTGGATGGATGATGGGTGGGTGGGTGGATGGATGGATGATGGTGGGTGGATGATGGTGGGTGGATGGATGAAGGTGGGTGGGTGGATGGATGGATGATGGTGGGTGGATGGATGGATGATGGTGGGTGGATGGATGGATGATGGTGGGTGGGTGGGTGGATGATGGTGGGTGGGTGGATGGATGGATGATGGTGGGTGGATGATGGTGGGTGGGTGGATGATGGTGGGTGGGTGGATGATGGTGGGTGGGTGGATGATGGTGGGTGGATGGATGGATGATGATGGGTGGATGGATGATGGTGGGTGGGTGGATGATGGATGGATGGATCCTAACCTCTGAGTTTCAGTGCTTGGTCTCTGGCCAGTAGGTATCTCCATGCTTCTCTGACTGTAGCAGGAAACTCTGTCTGGTCTGTTGCGTACTGCTCTATCTGCACACGCACTGAGACCAGCACCTACACACACACACACCTCCATTAGATGCAATTTAACACACAAAATGACAGGGACACACACACCTCTGGTCCTACCTGGTATAGTGTGTGTACGTTGGGCGGTGGGTCAGTGTGCGTGTTCAGTAGGAACGCCCGGAGGAGAGGCTGGGGGTATTTGGCGAGCTGAGACAGGATCCCTGTAACTAGCAGGTTGACTGGAATAGGGTTCTCCAACAGGTTCTCCAACCGTGACAGCAGAACACTAATGAACGGGCCTGTGGAACCACACAACACAGAGCTATAAACTAGACATTGACAGGAGAACTGCAGAACTCAGTGGGAGATTGAGAGCTGATGTTTGAATCGCGTATCATTGATTAAAACTTAGAACCTTCAACATGCGAGCGGCACGAGAACCCCTCGTTATTTTAGAACCCTCATCATTCTACAACCCTCCATTCTACAACCCTCGTTATTTTATAACACTCGTTATTTTAGAAACCTCATCATTCTACAACCCTCGTTATTTTAGCACCCTCGTCATTCTACAATCCTCGTTATTTTAGAACCCTGGTCATTCTACAACCCTTTTTATTTTAGAACCCTCATTATTTTAGAACCCTCGTCATTCTACAACCCTCTTTATTTTAGAACCCTCGTCATTTTACAACCCTCTTTATTTTAGAACCCTCGTCATTCTACAACCCTCACTATTTTAGAACCCTCATCATTCTACAACCCTCGTTATTTTAGAACCCTCGTCATTCTACAGCCCTCATTATTTTAGAAACCTCATCATTCTACAAACCTCGTTATTTTAGAACCCACGTCATTCGCACAACCCTCGTTATTTTAGAACCCTCATCATTCTACAACCCTCGTCTTTCTACAACCCTCATTATTTTAGTACCCTCGTCATTCTACAACCCTCGTTATTTTAGAACCCTCATCATTCTACAACCCTCGTCATTCTACAACCCTCGTTATTTTAGAACCCTCGTCATTCTACAACCCTCTTTATTTTAGAACCCTCGTCATTCTACAACCCTCGTCATTCTACAATCCTCGTTATTTTAGAACCCTCGTCATTCTACAACCCTCGTTATTTTAGAACCCTCGTCATTCTACAACCCTCGTCATTTTAGAACCCTCGTCATTCTACTACCCTCGTTATTTTAGAACCATCGTCATTCTACAATCCTCGTTATTTTAAAACCCTTGTTATTCTAAAACTCTCGTTATTTTAGAACCCTCGTTACTCTACAACCCTCGTTATTTTAGAACCATCGTCATTCTAGAACCCTCGTCATTCTACAACCTCGTCATTCTACAACCCTCGTCATTCTACAACCCTCGTCATTCTACAACCCTCGTTATTCTACAACCCTCGTCATTCTACAACCCTCGTTATTTTAGAACCCTCGTTATTTTAGAACCATTGTCATTCTACAACCCTCATTATTTTAGAAACCTCATCATTCTACAAACCTCGTTATTTTAGAACCCACGTCATTCCCACAACCCTCGTTATTTTAGAACCCTCATCATTCTACAACCCTCGTCATTCTACAACCCTCGTTATTTTAGAACCCTCATCATTCTACAACCCTCGTCATTCTACAACCCTCGTTATTTTAGAACCCTCGTCATTCTACAACCCTCTTTATTTTAGAACCCTCGTCATTCTACAACCCTCGTCATTCTACAATCCTCGTTATTTTAGAACCCTCGTCATTCTACAACCCTCGTTATTTTAGAACCCTCGTCATTCTACAACCCTCGTCATTTTAGAACCCTCGTCATTCTACTACCCTCGTTATTTTAGAACCATCGTCATTCTACAATCCTCGTTATTTTAAAACCCTTGTTATTCTAAAACTCTCGTTATTTTAGAACCCTCGTTACTCTACAACCCTCGTTATTTTAGAACCATCGTCATTATAGAACCCTCGTCATTCTACAACCTCGTCATTCTACAACCCTCGTCATTCTACAACCCTCGTCATTCTACAACCCTCGTTATTCTACAACCCTCGTCATTCTACAACCCTCGTTATTTTAGAACCCTCGTTATTTTAGAACCATCGTCATTCTACAACCCTCATTATTTTAGAAACCTCATCATTCTACAAACCTCGTTATTTTAGAACCCACGTCATTCGCACAACCCTCGTTATTTTAGAACCCTCATCATTCTACAACCCTCGTCTTTCTACAACCCTCATTATTTTAGAACCCTCGTCATTCTACAACCCTCGTTATTTTAGAACCCTCATCATTCTACAACCCTCGTCATTCTACAACCCTCGTTATTTTAGAACCCTCGTCATTCTACAACCCTCGTTATTTTAGAACCCTCGTCATTCTACAACCCTCGTCATTTTAGAACCCTCGTCATTCTACAACCCTCGTTATTTTAGAACCCTCGTCATTCTACAACCCTCGTCATTTTAGAACCCTCGTCATTCTACTACCCTCGTTATTTTAGAACCATCGTCATTCTACAATCCTCGTTATTTTAAAACCCTTGTTATTCTAAAACTCTCGTTATTTTAGAACCCTCGTTATTTTAGAACCATCGTCATTCTAGAACCCTCGTCATTCTACAACCTCGTCATTCTACAACCCTCGTCATTCTACAACCCTCGTCATTCTACAACCCTCGTCATTTTAGAACCCTCATCATTCTACAACCCTCGTTATTTTAGAACCCTCGTCATTCTACAACCATTGTCATTCTACAACCCTCATTATTTTAGAAACCTCATCATTCTACAAACCTCGTTATTTTAGAACCCACGTCATTCCCACAACCCTCGTTATTTTAGAACCCTCATCATTCTACAACCCTCGTCATTCTACAACCCTCGTTATTTTAGAACCCTCATCATTCTACAACCCTCGTCATTCTACAACCCTCGTTATTTTAGAACCCTCGTCATTCTACAACCCTCTTTATTTTAGAACCCTCGTCATTCTACAACCCTCGTCATTCTACAATCCTCGTTATTTTAGAACCCTCGTCATTCTACAACCCTCGTTATTTTAGAACCCTCGTCATTCTACAACCCTCGTCATTTTAGAACCCTCGTCATTCTACTACCCTCGTTATTTTAGAACCATCGTCATTCTACAATCCTCGTTATTTTAAAACCCTTGTTATTCTAAAACTCTCGTTATTTTAGAACCCTCGTTACTCTACAACCCTCGTTATTTTAGAACCATCGTCATTATAGAACCCTCGTCATTCTACAACCTCGTCATTCTACAACCCTCGTCATTCTACAACCCTCGTCATTCTACAACCCTCGTTATTCTACAACCCTCGTCATTCTACAACCCTCGTTATTTTAGAACCCTCGTTATTTTAGAACCATCGTCATTCTACAACCCTCATTATTTTAGAAACCTCATCATTCTACAAACCTCGTTATTTTAGAACCCACGTCATTCGCACAACCCTCGTTATTTTAGAACCCTCATCATTCTACAACCCTCGTCTTTCTACAACCCTCATTATTTTAGAACCCTCGTCATTCTACAACCCTCGTTATTTTAGAACCCTCATCATTCTACAACCCTCGTCATTCTACAACCCTCGTTATTTTAGAACCCTCGTAATTCTACTACCCTCGTTATTTTAGAACCATCGTCATTCTACAATCCTCGTTATTTTAAAACCCTTGTTATTCTAAAACTCTCGTTATTTTAGAACCCTCGTTATTTTAGAACCATCGTCATTCTAGAACCCTCGTCATTCTACAACCTCGTCATTCTACAACCCTCGTCATTCTACAACCCCAGTTATTTTAGAACCTTCGTCATTCTACAACCCTCATTATTTTAGAACCCTCGTCATTCTACAACCCTCGTTATTTTAGAACCCTCGTCATTCTACAATCCTCGTTATTTTAGAACCCTCGTCATTCTACAACCCTCGTCATTCAACAATCCTCGTTATTTTAAAACCCTTGTTATTTTAGAACCCTCGTCAATCTACAACCCTCGTCATTCTACAACCCTCGTCATTCTACAACCATCGTCATTCTACAACCCACATTATTTTAGAACCCTCGTCATTCTACAACCCTTGTTATTTTAGAACCCTCGTCATTCTACAACCCTCGTTATTTTAGAACCCTCGTCATTCTACAACCATCGTCATTCTACAACCCACATTATTTTAGAACCCTCGTCATTCTACAACCCTCGTTATTTTAGAACCCTCGTCATTCTACAACCCTCGTCATTTTAGAACCCTCGTCATTCTACAACCCTCGTTATTTTAGAACCATCGTCATTCTACAATCCTCGTTATTTTAAAACCCTTGTTATTCTAAAACTCTCGTTATTTTAGAACCCTCGTTACTCTACAACCCTCGTTATTTTAGAACCATCGTCATTCTAGAACCCTCGTCATTCTACAACCTCGTCATTCTACAACCCTCGTCATTCTACAACCCTCGTCATTCTACAACCCTCGTCATTCTACAACCCTCGTTATTTTAGAACCCTCGTCATTCTACAACCCTCGTTATTTTAGAACCATCGTCATTCTACAACCCTCGTTATTTTAGAACCATCGTCATTCTACAACCCCAGTTATTTTAGAACCTTCGTCATTCTACAACCCTCATTATTTTAGAACCCTCGTCATTCTACAACCCTCGTTATTTTAGAACCCTCGTCATTCTACAATCCTCGTTATTTTAGAACCCTCGTCATTCTACAACCCTCGTCATTCAACAATCCTCGTTATTTTAAAACCCTTGTTATTTTAGAACCCTCGTCAATCTACAACCCTCGTCATTCTACAACCCTCGTCATTCTACAACCATCGTCATTCTACAACCCACATTATTTTAGAACCCTCGTCATTCTACAACCCTTGTTATTTTAGAACCCTCGTCATTCTACAACCCTCGTTATTTTAGAACCATCGTCATTCTACAACCCTCGTTATTTTAGAACCCTCGTCATTCTACAACCATCGTCAATCTACAACCCACATTATTTTAGAACCCTCGTCATTCTACAACCCTTGTTATTTTAGAACCTTCGTCATTCTACAACCCTCGTCATTCTACAACCCTTATTTTAGGACCCTCGTCATTCTACAACCCTTGTTATTTTAGAACCCTCGTCATTCTACAACCCTCGTTATTTTAGAACCATCGTCATTCTACAACCCTCGTTATTTTAGAACCTCCGTCATTCTACAACCCTCGTTATTTTAGAAACCTCATCATTCTACAACCCTCCATTCTATAACCCTTGTTATTTTAGAACCTTCGTCATTCTACAACCCTCGTTATTTTATAACCCTCGTCATTCTACAACCCTCGCTATTTTAGAACCCTCATCATTCTACAACCCTCGTCATTCTACAACCCTCATTATTTTAGAACCCTCGTCATTCTACAACCCTCGTTATTTTAGAACCGTCATCATTATACAACCCTCGTCATTCTACAACCCTTGTTATTTTAGAACCCTCGTCATTGTAAGGCCCTCAACATTCCACATAAAGTTTGCATACAGGCATGACAGTTCTGAATATCTCACCAGTGAAGGGTATCCCATGTTTTCTGTCTTGGCTGTTGCTCGTCAGTTCTGGACTGATCTCCGGTTCCAGATCGGCATCCTTCGGTTCCGGGGAGTCTGTAGAGAACACACTAAAGTCCACCTCCTCCTCCTCTCCTCCCTGGGCCAGAGCCAACACACGCTTCCTGAACTCTGTGATGTCATCGGTGACGTCATCAGGCTCCGCCCCCAGCGAGCGCATGAGCTCCCGATACTGGGACAGGAAGCTGTCATCCACCGCCGAGGTCGTAACCGGGCTTACAGGATGATCAGCATCGGTTTTGTTACAGTCCTGCTGTTTCTCGACTGGGTGTGTGTGGTTCTCTGAGGTGGTTCTCCCCTGGTGGTCTGGGGTTGTCGGGTCATTTGTCTGATTCACGGTCGTGGTCACCGTCCTGTTGCAGTTGTGGTCCAAATGCGGTCCAGACGACTTGCGTTTACGGCCATCGTCGACCTCCTCATTGACTGTGTGGTCCTCACAGCTCAGACCGTTACTGAGCAGCTGTGGTTGTGATCGCTTCTCCTCTCTCACCCCCTCTTCCTCTCTCACCCCCTCTTCCTCTCTCACCCCCTCTTCCTCTCTCACCCCCTCTTCCTCTCTCACCCCTCTTCCTCTCTCACCCCCTCTTCCTCTCTCACCCCCTCTTCCTCTCTCACCCCCTCTTCCTCTCTCACCCCCTCTTCCTCTCTCACCCCCTCTTTCTCTCTCACCCCCTCTTCCTCTCTCACCCCCTCTTCCTCTCTCATCCCCTCTTCCTCCCTCACCCCCTCTTCCTCTCTCACCCCCTCTTCCACGATCACCCCCACCTTCTCTCGTCTATGCGTTCCATGTCTGTGAACAAGCGAGGTTGTTTGACTAACAACTGGTTTCCTGGTTTGTGGAGTAGTCCTGCGGTCAGGTTTGTATTCCACCTCGTCTTTCTGTGCTATGAGGTTATAGACCAACACATCGTCCTGAAAGTCCGACTCCTCTACGTAGGAGCCTTGGATCAACATAATGGCCGAACGTCTCATCTCCTGAATATGCTGAGGGGTTTCGATATGTACTGGGGGGGTGAGCGGGAGGGAGGAGGAGGAGGGGAGGGCACTATCATCCCACTCATAACTATCATCCCACTCCAACTCGACCACACTCCCCCTCCCTCCGTCTCCCCCTCTATGTTGGTTTCCCATGGTTACAGGGGGGGAGGTGACGGGAGGGCTGGGAGATGAAGTCCAGTTAAAGGTTTGATTCATCTTCTCCACCTCTAACTCTTGCTCTCTCTCTTCTTCCCCGTCTTCCTCCTCTCGGGCTGCAGGCTTCTCCCCGTCATAGGGACCAGACCAGACCAGACAGGCCTGGAGCGATGCAGCGATCCCAACTCTAGCATCCCAGAGGTACTGGAGATAGTTGACATTCATCAGGAGGTCTGTCCTGCAGATCCTGGAGTAACCAACACTGTCACCCTCTGACATGGGAACGTCTGAGGACCAGAGAAGAGGAGGAGAAGAGGAGGAGGAGAAAAAGAGGAGGAGGAGGAGGAGAAGAGGAGGAGGAGGAGGAGGAGGAGGAGGAGGAGAAGAAGAAGAAGAAGAAGAAGAAGAAGAAAAAGAAGAGAGACAGGTCAGTGATAGTGCAAGGTAGTGCTCTGTGTCAGCCTGGCTGTGTAGTGCTCTGTGTCAGCCTGGCTGTGTAGTGCTCTGTGTCAGCCTGGCTGTGTAGTGCTCTGTGTCAGCCTGGCTGTGTAGTGCTCTGTGTCAGCCTGGCTGTGTAGTGCTCTGTGTCAGCCTGGCTGTGTAGTGCTCTGTGTCAGCCTGGCTGTGTAGTGCTCTGTGTCAGCCTGGCTGTGTAGTGCTCTGTGTCAGCCTGGCTGTGTGCTCTGTGCAGCCTGGCTGTGTCAGCCTGGCTGTGTAGTGCTCTGTGTCAGCCTGGCTGTGTAGTGCTCTGTGTCAGCCTGGCTGTGTAGTGCTCTGTGTCAGCCTGGCTGTGTAGTGCTCTGTGTCAGCCTGGCTGTGTAGTGCTCTGTGTCAGCCTGGCAGCCTGTGTCAGCCTGGCTGTGTAGTGCTCTGTGTCAGCCTGGCTGTGTAGTGCTCTGTGTCAGCCTGGCTGTGTAGTGCTCTGTGTCAGCCTGGCTGTGTAGTGCTCTGTGTCAGCCTGGCTGTGTAGTGCTCTGTGTCAGCCTGGCTGTGTAGTGCTCTGTGTCAGCCTGGCTGTGTAGTGCTCTGCAGCCTGGCTGTGTAGTGCTCTGTGTCAGCCTGGCTGTGTAGTGCTCTGTGTCAGCCTGGCTGTGTAGTGCTCTGCCTCTGTGTCAGCCTGGCTGTGTAGTGCTCTGTGTCAGCCTGGCTGTGTAGTGCTCTGTGTCAGCCTGGCTGTGTAGTGCTCTGTGTCAGCCTGGCTGTGTAGTGCTCTGTGTCAGCCTGGCTGTGTAGTGCTCTGTGTCAGCCTGGCTGTGTAGTGCTCTGTGTCAGCCTGGCTGTGTAGTGCTCTGTGTCAGCCTGGCTGTGTAGTGCTCTGTGTCAGCCTGGCTGTGTAGTGCTCTGTGTCAGCCTGGCTGTGTAGTGCTCTGTGTCAGCCTGGCTGTGTAGTGCTCTGTGTCAGCCTGGCTGTGTAGTGCTCTGTGTCAGCCTGGCTGTGTAGTGCTCTGTGTCAGCCTGGCTGTGTAGTGCTCTGTGTCAGCCTGGCTGTGTAGTGCTCTGTGTCAGCCTGGCTGTGTAGTGCTGTGTCAGTGGCTGTGTAGTGCTCTGTGTCAGCCTGGCTGTGTAGTGCAGCCTGGCTGTGTAGTGCTCTGTGTCAGCCTGGCTGTGTAGTGCTCTGTGTCAGCCTGGCTGTGTAGTGCTCTGTGTCAGCCTGGCTGTGTAGTGCTCTGTGTCAGCCTGGCTGTGTAGTGCTCTGTGTCAGCCTGGCTGTGTAGTGCTCTGTGTCAGCCTGGCTGTGTAGTGCTCTGGGTCAGCCTGGCTGTGTAGTGCTCTGGGTCAGCCTGGCTGTGTAGTGCTCTGTGTCAGCCTGGCTGTGTAGTGCTCTGGGTCAGCCTGGCTGTGTAGTGCTCTGTGTCAGCCTGGCTGTGTAGTGCTCTGTGTCAGCCTGGCTGTGTAGTGCTCTGTGTCAGCCTGGCTGTGTAGTGGGTGTGAGTGTGTGAGTGTGTGTTTTCAGTGTGTGTGTGTGTGTGTGTGTGTGTGTGTGTGTGTGTGTGTGTGTGTGTGTGTGTGTGTGTGTGTGTGTGTGTGTGTGTGTGTTTTCAGTGTGTGTGTGTGTGTGTTTTCAGTGTGTGTGTGTGTGTTTTTTCAGTGTGTGTGTGTGTGTTTTCAGTGTGTGTGTGTGTGTTTTCAGTGTGTGTGTGTGTGTTTTCAGTGTGTGTGTGTGTGTTTTCAGTGTGTGTGTGTGTGTTTTCAGTGTGTGTGTGTGTGTTTTCAGTGTGTGAGTGTGTGTTTTCAGTGTGTGTGTCCAGTGTGTGTTCTCACCATTCCCCCCAGCCCAGTGGATGTGTTGGGTGTGAGAGTGTTTGTTTTCAGTGTGTGAGTGTGTGTTTTCAGTGTGTGTGTCCAGTGTGTGTTCTCACCATTCCCCCCAGCCCAGTGGATGTGTTGGGTGTGAGTGTGTACGGCTCCGAGGCGCAGGGGGCACCAGGAGGGAGTGAGGAAGAGGAATTTAACAGCTGATGAAGAGTAGGCGTCTCTGTCCTTGAGAGAGCGTCGTTCTCTCACACACAGGTGTGTACATGGGATCAGATACCTGCAGAGAGGGGAGGGGAGAAACACACGGACGCATGCATGTCAGAGGAGGCTGGTGGGGGGAGCTATATGAGGCTCATTGTAATGTCTGGAATGGATCACGTTGACACACACACACACACTGAACACACACACACACACACACTGAAGACACACACACACTGAACACACACACACACACACACTGAACACACACACACACACACACACTGAACACACACACACACACTGAACACACACACACACACACACACACTGAACACACACACCTTCCTACCTGAGTATGAGCTGAAGCATGACGTCTTCACAGAACAGACCAATGAGAGTTCGGAACAAAGCCAGAGACACTGTACCTAACTATAACACACAGGGGTCAAAGGTCAAACCACTGTACCTAACTATAACACACAGGGGTCAAAGGTCAAACCAGTGTACCTAACTATAACACACACAGGGGTCAAAGATCAAACCACTGTACCTAACTATAACACACAGGGGTCAAAGATCAAACCACTGTACCTAACTATAACACACAGGGGTCAAAGGTCAAACCACTGTACCTAACTATAACACACAGGGGTCAAAGGTCAAACCACTGTACCTAACTATAACACACAGGGGTCAAAGGTCAAACCACTGTACCTAACTATAACACACAGGGGTCAAAGGTCAAACCACTGTACCTAACTATAACACACAGGGGTCAAAGGTCAAACCACTGTACCTAACTATAACACACAGGGGTCAAAGGTCAAACCACTGTACCTAACTATAACACACAGGGGTCAAAGGTCAAACCACTGTACCTAACTATAACACACAGGGGTCAAAGGTCAAACCACTGTACCTAACTATAACACACAGGGTCAAAGGTCAAACCACTGTACCTAACTATAACACACAGGGGTCAAAGGTCAAACCACTGTACCTAACTATAACACACAGGGGTCAAAGGTCAAACCACTGTACCTAACTATAACACACAGGGGTCAAAGATCAAACCACTGTACCTAACTATAACACACAGGGGTCAAAGGTCAAACCACTGTACCTAACTATAACACACAGGGGTCAAAGATCAAACCACTGTACCTAACGATAACACACAGGGGTCAAAGATCAAACCACTGTACCTAACTATAACACACGGGTCAAAGATCAAACCACTGTACCTAACTATAACACACAGGGGTCAAAGGTCAAAACACATGAAATCAACATTTTAGTGATTAACAAAATTAATAAGAGAACAGAGTCTGTCTGTGTGTGTGTGTGTGTGTGTGTGTGTGTGTGTGTGTGCGTGTGTGTGTGACTGTGTGTCTGCCTCTGTGTCGGTCTCTGTGTCGGTCTGTCTGTGTTACCTGGAAGGGTGTGTTACCTCTAGAGACCAGTGTGTTACCTGGAAGGGTGTGTTACCTGGAAGGGTGTGTTACCTCTAGAGACCAGTGTGTTACCTGGAAGGGTGTGTTACCTCTAGAGACCAGTGTGTTACCTCTAGAGACCAGTGTGTTACCAGGAAGGGTGTGTTACCTCTAGAGACCAGTGTGTTACCTGGAAGGGTGTGTTACCTGGAAGGGTGTGTTACCTAGAAGGGTGTGTTACCTCTAGAGACCAGTGTGTTACCTGGAAGGGTGTGTTACCTCTAGAGACCAGTGTGTTACCTGGAAGGGTGTGTTACCTGGAAGGGTGTGTTACCTAGAAGGGTGTGTTACCTCTAGAGACCAGTGTGTTACCTGGAAGGGTGTGTTACCTGGAAGGGTGTGTTACCTCTAGAGACCAGTGTGTTACCTGGAAGGGTGTGTTACCTCTAGAGACCAGTGTGTTACCTGGAAGGGTGTGTTACCTCTAGAGACCAGTGTGTTACCTGGAAGGGTGTGTTACCTGGAAAGGTGTATTAACTCTGGACACCAGTGTGTCTAGGAGCTGGACGTTGTCGTGTGTGTGTAGCAGTATGAAGGAGAGGAAGGTCTGGAGGAGTGCAGGCTCTGACACCGAGCGGAGGAAGAGGTCCAGATACGCTGTAGTGGTCATCACCTCTTCTAGTGTACACTACAGCCAATCAGAGGACAGAGATATAGACACACACTACAGCCAATCAGAGGACAGAGATATAGACACACACTACAGCCAATCAGAGAACAGAGATATAGACACACACACTACAGCCAATCAGAGGACAGAGATATAGACACACACTACAGCCAATCAGAGGACAGAGATATAGACACACACTACAGCCAATCAGAGAACAGAGATATAGACACACACACTACAGCCAATCAGAGGACAGAGATATAGACACACACACTACAGCCAATCAGAGGACAGAGATATAGACACACACACACAGCAGCCAATCAGAGGACAGAGATATAGACACACACTACAGCCAATCAGAGGACAGAGATATATACACATATTACAGCCAATCAGAGGACAGAGATATAAACACACACTACAGCCAATAGAGAACAGAGATATAGACACACACACACACTACAGCCAATCAGAGAACAGAGATATAGACACACACACACTACAGCCAATCAGAGAACAGAGATATAGACACA
The DNA here is from genome assembly GCF_023373465.1 of Oncorhynchus keta. Classification (NCBI taxonomy): domain Eukaryota; kingdom Metazoa; phylum Chordata; class Actinopteri; order Salmoniformes; family Salmonidae; genus Oncorhynchus; species Oncorhynchus keta. The sequence goes on from NC_068433.1 coordinate 2,575,701, forward strand.
CACACACTACAGCCAATCAGAGAACAGAGATATAGACACACACTACAGCCAATCAGAGAACAGAGATAAAAACACACACTACAGCCAATCAGAGAACAGAGATATAGACACACACACACTACAGCCAATCAGAGAACAGAGATATAGACACACACACACTACAGCCAATCAGAGAACAGAGATATAGACACACACACAATACAGCCAGTCAGAGAACAGAGATATAGACACACTCACACTACAGCCAATCAGAGGACAGAGATATAGACACACACACACTACAGCCAATCAGAGAACAGAGATATAGACACACACACAGCAGCCAATCAGAGAACAGAGATATAGACACACACTACAACCAATCAGAGAACAGAGATAAAGACACACACACACAGCAGCCAATCAGAGAACAGAGATATAGACACACACTACAGCCAATCAGAGAACAGAGATATAGATACACACTCACACAGCAGCCAATCAGAGAACAGAGATATAGACACACTCACACTACAGCCAATCAGAGGACAGAGATATAGACACACACACACTACAGCCAATCAGAGAACAGAGATATAGACACACACACAGCAGCCAATCAGAGAACAGAGATATAGACACACACACACAGTATATAATATAATAATAATATATGCCATTTAGCAGACGCTTTTATCCAAAGCGACTTACAGTCATGTGTGCATACATTCTACGTATGGGTGGTCCCGGGAATCGAACCCACTATCCTGGCGTTACAAGCGCCATGCTCTACCAACTGAGCTACAGAAGGGGACTAATGAGAATTTATTTCAGGAGAAATTAGGAATTTCATTGACCAATCAGAAATTATTAACAAAGGACTAGAGGAAGACAAATGAAATACTGTAACCAATTAGCATTAAGTAGACAGAACTACAGGAAGTTTGGAGACCAATGAGCATTGTTGAAACAAGACTACAGGAAGTAGGGTGACCAATCAGCATCAAGCAGACAGACTACAGGAATCAGCAGTAGTGTGTATGACCTTGTGCAGAGCTGGAGCCAGTACAGGAACCAGGAAGCCATTGTAGATATATCCCAACAACTGACCTCTGATCGAGGGATGTCCAACCTGGGGGAGGGAGATGGGAGGGGGAGATGTGGAGGAGAGATGGGAGGGGGGGGGAGATGCGGAGGAGAGATGGGGAAGGGGGTGAGATGGGGAGGAGAAGGAGAGATGGAAGGGGGAATTGGGGAGAAAGAGAGGGGAGGTAAGACGGAGAAAGAGGGGGAGAGATGAGGGGAGGGAGAGAGAGATGGGGGAGGGAGGCAGATAGGGATGGGGAAGGGGAGGGAGGGAGGGAGAGACAGATAGGGGAGGGGAGGGGGAGAGAGTTAGTAGGGGGAAGATGGGGAAGGGAGGGAGAAATGGGGAGAAGGAGAGAGAGATGGGGGAGGGGAGGGAGAGATGGAAGGGGGGAATTGGGGAGAAAGAGAGGGGAGGTAAGACGGAGAAAGAGGGGGGAGAGATGAGGGGAGGGAGAGAGAGATGGGGGAGGGGGAAGATGGGGAGAAGGAGAGAGAGATGGGGGAGGGCAGAGATGGGGGAGGGGAGGGGAGGGGAAGAGACAGATGGGGGAGGGGGAAGATGCTTAGCTAGCCAGCTAAAGTTATTTTACAGTTAGTTAACAACTGTTTGGTAACTCTTTTGGTAGTTAGCGGTCTGCTGTAGTTTCAACAGACCGTGTTGACATGTAATAATTAGATCCACTTTCTATCGTAAGACAAAGAGCTGGGGAGGAAGTGTGTGTGTGTGTGTGTGTGTGTGTGTGTGTGTGTGTGTGTGTGTGTGTGTGTGTGTGTGTGTGTGTGTGTGTGTGTGTGTGTGTGTGGTGTAACATACATAGACCTCCATGTGTTTGTCTCACCTTAATGACAGAGCAGCAGAACTGCAGAGAGTTTAGAAACTGGACCAAAGCCGGAACCTGCATCCAGAAGAAATCAAGTCAATGTCAAGTAGCCAGCCAGCTAGGTAGCAAGGGAGCCAGCCAGAGCTAGGGAGCCAGCCAGCTAGGTAGCCAGCTAGGTAGCCAGCTAGGTAGCCAGCTAGGGAGCCAGCCAGGTAGCCAGCCAGGTAGCCAGCTAGGTAGCCAGCCGGTAGCCAGCTAGGTAGCCAGCTAGGTAGCCAGCCAGGGAGCCAGCCAGTTAGCCAGCTAGGTAGCCAGCCAGGTAGCCAGCTAAGTAGCCAGCAATCTAGCTACGTAGCCAGCCAGGCAGCCAGCAATCTAGCTAGGTAGCCAGCCAGGCAGCCAACAATCTAGCTAGGTAGCCAGCCAGGCAGCCAGAAATATAGCTAGGTAGCCAGCCAGGCAGCCAGCAATCTAGCTAGATAGGCAGCCAGCAATCTAACTACGTAGCCAGCCAGGTAGCTAGCAATCTAGCTAGGTAGCCAGCCAGGCAGCCAGCAATCTAGCTAGGTAGCCAGCCAGACAGCCAGCAATCTAGCTAGGTAGGCAGCCAGGCAGCCAGCAATCTAGCTAGGTAGTCAGCTAGCCAGCCAGGTAGCCAGCCAGCTAGCCAGGCAGCCAGCAATCTAGCTAGGTAGCCAGCCAGACAGCCAGCAATCTAGTTAGGTAGGCAGCCAGGCAGCCAGCAATCTAGCTAGGTAGTCATCTAGCCAGCCAGGTAGCCAGCCAGCTAGCCAGTTAGCCAGCCAGCTAACCAGCCAGGTAGCCATCTAGCCAGCCAGGTAGCCATCTAGCCAGCCAGCTAACCAGCCAGGTAGCCATCTAGCCAGCCAGGTAGCCAGCTAGCCAGCCAGGTAGCCAGGTAGCCAGGTAGCCAGCTAGCCAGCCAGGTATCCATCTAGCCAGCCAGGTAGCCAGCTAGCCAGCCAGGTAGCCAGCCAGGTAGCCAGCCAGGTAGCCAGCCAGCCAGCCAGGTAGGTAGTTGGCCATGTAGCCAGCCAGGTAGCCATCTAGCCATGTAGCCAGCCAGCCAGCCAGGTAGGTAGGTAGCCATGTAGCCAGCCAGGTAGCCAGCTAGCTATGTAGCCAGCCAGCCAGGTAGGTAGCCAGCTAGTCAGGTAGCCAGCCAGGTAACTAGCCAGCTAGCCAGTCAGGTAACTAGCCAGGTAGCCAGTCAGGTAACTAGTCAGGTAGCCAGTCAGGTAACTAGCCAGGTAGCCAGCCAGGTAACTAGCCAGGTAGCCAGTCAGGTAACTAGCCATGTAGCCAGCCAGGTAACTAGCCAGGTAGCCAGTCAGGTAACTAGTCAGGTAGCCAGTCAGGTAACTAGCCAGGTAGCCAGCCAGGTAACTAGCCAGGTAGCCAGTCAGGTAACTAGTCAGGTAGCCAGCCAGGTAACTAGCCAGGTAGCCAGTCAGGTAACTAGTCAGGTAGCCAGCCAGGTAACTAGCCAGGTAGCCAGCCAGGTAACTAGCCAGGTAGCCAGCCAGGTAACTAGCCAGGTAGCCAGCCAGGTAACTAGCCAGGTAGCCAGCCAGGTAACTAGCCAGGTAGCCAGCCAGGTAACTAGCCAGGTAGCCAGTCAGGTAACTAGCCAGGTAGCCAGCCAGGTAACTAGCCAGGTAGCCAGCCAGGTAACTAGCCAGGTAGCCAGCCAGGTAACTAGCCAGGTAGCCAGTCAGGTAACTAGCCAGGTAGCCAGCCAGGTAGCCAGCCAGGTAACTAGCCAGGTAGCCAGCCAGGTAGCCAGCCAGGTAACTAGCCAGGTAGCCAGTCAGGTAACTAGCCAGGTAGCCAGCCAGGTAACTAGCCAGGTAGCCAGCCAGGTAACTAGCCAGGTAGCCAGCCAGGTAACTAGCCAGGTAGCCAGCCAGGTAACTAGCCAGGTAGCCAGTCAGGTAACTAACTAGCCAGGTAGCCAGCCAGGTAACTAGCCAGGTAGCCAGTCAGGTAACTAGTCAGGTAGCCAGTCAGGTAACTAGCCAGGTAGCCAGCCAGGTAACTAGCCAGGTAGCCAGCCAGGTAACTAGCCAGGTAGCCAGCCAGGTAGCCAGCCAGGTAACTAGCCAGGTAGCCAGCCAGGTAACTAGCCAGGTAGCCAGTCAGGTAACTAGCCAGCTAGCTTGTACACAGATCTTTAATTCCATCCATCTCTGATAATTGTTAGAGTTATGCTTGATGCCATTGTAAATAGATCACTGTCTGTCCAAGGGTTTAAATGAAGCTGTTTTTAATCTGTGAGATTAAATGATAGGAAATGCTCCAAATGGTATATTTACCTGTACCCAGTCAGCTCTCTCCAGACAGTGCCAGTCTTCACTGTACACCTGTAGCTTCGCAGGTAGAGACGAATACAAACCACTCAGACCTGTAGCCAGTACCTAGACACACACACACACACACACACACACACACACACACACACACACACACACACACACACACACACACACACACACACACACACACACACACACACACACACACAGTCATGAGCCAAGGACTTTTCAATGCTGGAATGAAATTCCACTGCAGATTAGAGTTCACTGGAAGATCAGGATCTACAGAGAGGAGGGGGGGGGGGTTAGAGCCTGTCATGGAATACACCCCCACGCTACTCTGCTAACTCACAACAACAACAACAACAACTAATCAACAACTAAAAGACAACAACAACTGATCAACAACAACAACTAACCAACAACAACTAACCAACAACAACAACTAAACAACAACAACTAAACAACAACAACTAAACAACAACAACTAAACAACAATAGAACCAGTAAACAACAACAACAACTAAACAACAACAGAACCAGTAAACAACAACAACAACAACAACTAAACAACTAAACAACAACAACTAATCAACAACAACTAATCAACAACAACTAAACAACAACAACTAAACAACAACAAAACAACAACAACAACAACAAAACAACAACAACAACAACTAAACAACAACAACAACAACTAAACAACAACAACTAAACAACAACAACAACAACTAAACAACAACATCAACTATCCAACAACAACTAAACAACAACAACAACAACAACTAAACAACAACAACTAAACAACAACAACTAACCAACAACAACTAAACAACAACAACTAAACAACAACAACTAACCAACAACAACTAAACAACAACAACTAACCAACAACAACTAAACAACAACAACTAATCAACAACAACTAAACAACAACAACTAATCAACAACAACTAATCAACAACAACTAAACAACAACAACTAAACAACAACAAAACAACAACAACAACTAACCAACAACAACTAAACAACAACAACTAAACAACAACAACTAAACAACAACAACTAATCAACAACAACTAAACAACAACAACTAAACAACAACAACTAACCAACAACAACAACTAACCAACAACAACTAAACAACAACAACAACTAAACAACAACAACTAACCAACAACAACTAAACAACAACAACAACTAACCAACAACTACTAAACAACAACAACTAAACAACAACAACTAAACAACAACAACTAAACAACAACAACAACTAAACAACAACAACTAAACAACAACAACAACAACTAACCAACAACAACTAAACAACAACAACTAAACAACAACAACTAACCAACAACAACTAAACAACAACAACAACTAAACAACAACAACTAAACAACAACAACAACTAAACAACAACAACAACTAACCAACAACTAACAACAACAACTAAACAACAACAACAACTAACCAACAACTACTAAACAACAACAACTAAACAACAACAACTAAACAACAACAACTAAACAACAACAACAACTAAACAACAACAACTAAACAACAACAACAACAACTAACCAACAACAACTAATCAACAACAACTAACCAACAACAACAACTAAACAACAACAACTAACCAACACAACTAAACAACAACTAAACAACAACTACAACAACTAAACAACAACAACAACTAAACAACAACAACTAAACAACAACAACAACTAAACAACAACAACAACAACAACAACAACTAAACAACAACAACAACTAAACAACAACAACAACAACTATCCAACAACAACTAAACAACAACAACTAAACAACAACAACTAAACAACAACTAACCAACAACAACTAAACAACAACAACTAAACAACAACAACAACTAAACAACAACAACAACAACAACCAAACAACAACAACAACAACAACAACTAAACAACAACAACTAAACAACAACAACAACAACAACTAAACAACAACAACTAAACAACAACTAACAACAACAAAAAACAACAACTAAACAACAACAACTAAACAACAACAACAACAACTAAACAACAACAACAACTAAACAACAACAACAACTAAAACAACAACAACAACAACTAAACAACAACAACTAAACAACAACAACTAAACAACAACAACAACTAAACAACAACAACTAAACAACAACAACAACAACTAAACAACAACAACTAAACAACAACAACTAAACAACAACAACAACAACTAAACAACAACAACTAAACAACAACAACAACTAAACACCAACAACAACTAAACAACAACAACTAACCAACAACAACAACTAAACAACAACAACTAATCAACAACAACTAATCAACAACAACTAAACAACAACAACTAACCAACAACAACAAAACAACAACAACTAAACAACAATAGAACCAGTAAACAACAACAACTAATCAACAACAGAACCAGTAAACAACAACAACTAATCAACAATAGAACCAGTAAACAACAACAACTAATCAACAACAGAACCAGTAAACAACAACAATTAATCAACAACAGAACCAGTTGGTGTTGGAGTTAGCAGGAGGCTAAGAGCGCCGAGGCGATCAACCAATCAGGTCACAGCGTCCTAATCCCCCATCTCTAGATTGAGGTCAGCTCCATGGGCTAAATCTGGTACAGTCACACACAGTTCCACCGGGAGAAAGTGGTTTCTGATCTTTTTCACTGGTTTGATACTTACAAAAGCATGTGGACAACTCCTCTCTCTCCCTCCTCCCTCCTCTCTCTATTCTTTATCTCTCCCTTCTGTCACCCCGTATCCCCTCTCTCCTCTCTTCTCCTCCCTCCTCCCTCCCTCCCCCTCCTCCCTCCTCCCCTCCTCCTCCCTCCTCTCTCCCTCCCTCCTCCTCCTCCTCTCCTCTCTCCTCTCCCCTCTCCTCTCTCCTCTCTCTTCCTCCTCTCTCCTCCCTCCTCCCTCCTCTCTCTCTCTTCTTAATCTCTCCCTTCTGTCACCCCGTATCCCCTCTCTCCTCTCTCCTCCCTCCTCCCTCCTCCCTCCTCTCCCCTCTCCTCTCTCCTCTCTCCTCTCTCCTCCCTTCTCTCTCCATTGTAATCATATTAAGGCCTATTACATAAGGAGTAATGAGCTCAGCTTTTACCTCTCACTCACTGAGGGGAGGGGGAGAGGGGGAGAGGGAGGAGAGGGGAAGGGGGGTGGAGGGTGAGGAGAGGGGGGGGGTGGGGGAGGAGGGGGATGGAGGAGAGAGGGCGAGGGGCGATAAAAGATGAGTGACTACAAACTATGTGACAAACTCCCAGCGGTAGAGCTACAGTAACTACGGTAACCGGCTCACAGGACAGAAGTACGTGTTGTCTGTGATGTGTGTAGCGACTCTGGGGTTGTAGGTCGACAGCTGCATGATGAGCAGCAGAGCGTCCCGGGCCTGCAGTCCTACGCTGCCTTCCTGATGCGTGAAGGGGATCAGCAGGGAGAAGAGCAGGAAGTTGGCTGCCCCCTGGTCCTCACTGGTGTGGAAGAATAACTCTGAACAGGAGGAAGAAGAAGAAATCAGAAAACCACTTTATTGTCCATTTATCTAGCAGAAAACAGAACCAGAACCCACCTAACACTGAGGGGTCCTTAGCCAGCGCACCACACAGCTGGTTGAGCAGGAGAACCAACTCTGCTTCCACTGACCCTCCTCCTCCTCCTCCTCCTCCTCCTCCTCCACTCCCAGCTCCAGCACAGGAAGATAACAGCATCATTAAGGGTCGTAGAACAGGTTTGTGGTGCAGGAGAGGCTGTCTGGCCTGAGACAGCAACATCTGGTACATCCTCAGCTGTTGCAGAGAGGAGAGAGATGGGGAGTGTTGGGGGGGGGGCATAGAGAGGAGAAGGGGAGTGTTGGGGGGGCATAGAGAGGGGAGAGAAGGGGAGTGTGGTGTTGGGGGGGCATAGAGAGGAGAGAGATGGGGAGTGTGGTGTTGGGGGGCGGGGCATAGAGAGGAGAGATGGAATGGTCAGAGAGAGAGAGAGATGGAGGGGGCCAGAGAGAGAGAGAGATGGAGGGGGCCAGAGAGAGAGATGGGAGGGGGCAGAGAGAGAGATGGATGGGGCAGAGAGAGAGAGATGGATGGGGCAGAGAGAGAGATGGAGGGGGCCAGAGTGAGAGAGAGATGGAGGGGGCAGAGGAGAGAGAGAGATGGAGGGGGTCAGAGAGAGAGAGAGATGGAGGGGCCAGAGAGAGAGAGAGATGGAGGGGGTCAGAGAGAGAGATGGAGGGGGCCAGAGAGGGAGAGAGATGGAGGGGGCAGAGAGAGAGAGAGAGGGAGGGGGCCAGAGAGAGAGAGATGGAGGGGGCCAGAGAGAGAGAGATGAGATGGAGGGAGCCAGATGGAGGGGGCCAGAGAGAGATGGAGATGGGGGGGCCAGAGAGAGAGATGGAGGGGGCCAGAGAGAGAGAGAGATGGAGGGGGGCAGAGAGAGATAGATGGAGGGGCCAGAGAGAGAGAGAGATGGAGGGGGCCAGAGAGAGAGAGAGAGATGGAGGGGGCCAGAGAGAGAGAGAGATGGAGGGGTCAGAGAGAGAGAGATGGAGGGGGCCAGAGAGAGAGAGAGATGGAGGGGGCCAGAGAGGGAGAGAGATGGAGGGGGCCAGAGAGAGAGATGGAGATGGAGGGGAGATGGATGGGAGAGAGAGAGAGATGGATGGGGCAGAGAGAGAGAGAGATGGAGGGGCCAGAGTGAGAGAGAGATGGAGGGGGCAGAGAGAGAGAGAGATGGAGGGGGCAGAGAGAGAGAGATGGAGGGGCCAGAGAGAGATGGAGGGATGGAGGGAGGGCCAGAGAGAGAGAGATGGAGGGGGGCAGAGAGAGAGAGATGGAGGGGGCCAGAGAGAGAGAGATGGAGGGGGCCAGAGAGAGAGAGAGATGGAGGGGGCCAGAGAGAGAGATGGAGGGGGAGAGAGAGAGAGAGAGGGAGGGGGCCAGAGAGAGAGAGAGAGATGGAGGGGGCCAGAGAGAGAGAGAGATGGAGGGGGCCAGAGAGAGAGAGATGGAGGGGGCCAGAGAGAAGGAGATGGAGATGGAGGATGGAGGGGCCAGAGGGAGAGAGATGGAGGGGGCCAGAGAGAGAGAGAGATGGAGGGGGTCAGAGAGAGAGAGATGGAGGGGGCAGAGAGAGAGAGAGATGGAGGGGGCCAGAGAGAGAGATGGAGGGGGCAGAGAGAGAGATGGAGGGGCAGAGAGAGAGAGATGGAGGGGTCAGAGAGAGAGAGGAGGAGGAGGGGGCCAGAGAGAGAGAGAGGGGGCCAGGAGGGGGATCAGAGAGAGAGAGATGGAGGGGGCAGAGAGAGAGAGAGATGGAGGGGGCCAGAGAGAGAGAGATGGAGGGGCCAGAGAGAGAGAGAGAGATGGAGGGGGCCAGAGAGAGAGAGAGATGGAGGGGGCCAGAGAGAGAGATGGATGGAGAAGAGAGAGAGAGAGAGATGGAGGGGCCAGAGAGAGAGGATGGAGGGGGCCAGAGAGAGAGAGATGGGGGCCAGAGAGAGAGAGAGAGAGATGGAGGGGCCAGAGAGAATGGAGATGGAGGGGGAGATGGAGAGAGGAGAGAGATGGAGGGGGCCAGAGAGAGAGAGAGATGGAGGGGGCCAGAGAGAGAGAGATGGAGGGGGTCAGAGAGAGAGAGAGATGGAGGGGGCAGAGAGAGAGAGATGGAGGGGCCAGAGAGAGAGAGAGAGATGGAGGGGGCAGAGAGAAAGATGGAGGGGGCAGAGAGAGAGAGATGGAGGGGGCCAGAGAGAGAGAGAGATGGAGGGGGCCAGAGAGAGGAGGGGGCAGATGGAGAGAGGGGGGGCCAGAGAGAGAGAGATGGAGGGGGCCAGAGAGAGAGAGAGATGGAGGGGGCCAGAGAGAGAGAGAGATGGAGGGGGCCAGAGAGAGAGATGGAGGGGAGAGAGAGAGATGGAGGGCAGAGAGAGAGAGGAGGGAGGAGAGAGAGAGAGATGGAGGGAGGGAGACAGAGAGATGAGAGAGATGGAGGGGGGGGCAGAGAGAGGAGATGGAGGGAGAGATGGAGAGAGAGAGAGATGGAGGTGGCCAGAGAGAGAGATGGAGAGATGGAGGATGGAGGGGTCAGAGAGAGAGAGATGGAGGGGCAGAGAGAGAGAGATGGAGGGGGCAGAGAGAGAGAGAGAGATGGAGGGGGCAGAGAGAGAGAGATGGAGGAGAGAGCCAGAGAGAGCAGAGAGAGAGATGGAGGGGCAGAGAGAGAGAGATGGAGGGCAGAGAGAGAGATGGAGGGGGCAGAGAGAGGAGAGAGAGATGGAGGGGCAGAGAGAGAGAGATGGAGGGGGCAGAGAGAGAGAGATGGAGGGGCCAGAGAGAGAGAGGAGATGGAGGGGAGGCCAGAGAGAGAGAGATGGAGGGGGCAGAGAGAGAGAGATGGAGGGGGCAGAGAGAGAGAGAGATGGAGGGGGCCAGAGAGAGAGATGGAGGGGGCCAGAGAGAGAGATGGAGGGGGTCAGAGAGAGAGAGAGATGGAGGGGGCCAGAGAGAGAGAGATGGAGGGGGTCAGAGAGAGAGATGGAGGGGGCCAGAGAGAGAGATGGAGGGGGCAGAGAGAGATGGAGAGAGAGGAGGGGGGGTAGAGAGAGAGAGATGGAGGGGGCCAGAGAGAGAGGGGGGCCAGAGAGAGAGAGAGAGATGGAGGGGGCCAGAGAGAGAGATGGAGAGAGAGGAGAGATGGAGGGGGCCAGAGAGAGAGATGGAGGGGGCCAGAGAGAGAGAGAGATGGAGGGGAGAGAGAGAGATGGAGGGGGCAGAGAGAGAGATGGAGGGGGCCAGAGAGAGATGGAGGGGGCAGAGATGGATGGAGGGCAGAGAGAGAGAGAGAGGGCCAGGAGGGGATGGAGGGCAGAGAAGAGAGATGGAGGGGGCAGAGAGGAGAGATGGAGGGGGCCAGAGAGAGAGAGAGATGGAGGGGAGAGAGAAGAGATGGAGGGCCAGAGAGAGAGAGAGATGGAGGGGGTCAGAGAGAGAGAGATGGAGGGGAGAGAGAGAGAGATGGAGGGCAGAGAGAGATGGATGAGGGCCAGAGGAGGGATGGGGGCCAGAGAGAGAGAGAGATGGAGGGGGCAGAGAGAAAGATGGAGGGGGCAGAGAGAGAGAGAGATGGAGGGGCCAGAGAGAGAGAGATGGAGGGGGCAGAGAGAGAGAGATGGAGGGGGCCAGAGAGAGAGAGATGGAGGGGGCAGAGAGAGAGAGATGGAGAGAGAGAGAGATGGAGGGGGCCAGAGAGAGAGAGGGGCCAGAGAGAGAGGGATGGAGGGGGTCAGAGAGAGAGAGATGGAGGGGGCCAGAGAGAGAGATGAGAGATGAGAGGGGCCAGAGAGAGAGAGAGATGGAGGGGCAGAGAGAGAGAGATGGAGGGGGCAGAGAGAAGAGAGATGGAGGGGGCAGAGAGAGAGAGATGGAGGTGGCAGAGAGGGAGAGAGATGGAGGGGGCAGAGAGAGAGAGAGATGGAGGGGGTCAGAGAGAGAGAGATGGAGGGGGCAGAGAGAGAGAGAGATGGAGGGGCAGAGAGATGGAGAGAGATGGAGATGGGGCAGAGACAGAGAGATGGAGGGGGCCAGAGAGAGAGAGATGGAGGGGGCAGAGAGAGAGATGGATGGGGCAGAGAGAGAGAGATGGAGGGGGCAGAGAGAGAGAGGAGGGGGCAGAGAGAGAGATGGAGGGGGAGAGAGGGATGGAGGGGGCAGAGAGAGAGAGATGGAGGGGCAGATGGAGAGAGAGATGGAGATGGGGGGGCCAGAGAGAGAGATGGAGGGGGGATGGGGCAGAGAGAGAGAGATGGAGGGGGGCAGAGAGAGAGATGGAGGGGTCAGAGAGATGGAGGGGGCAGAGAGAGAGATGGATGGGGCAGAGAGAGAGAGATGGAGGGGGAGCAGAGAGAGATGGAGGGGGAGACAGAGAGAGATGGAGGGGTCAGAGAGAGAGAGATGGAGGGGGTCAGAGAGAGAGAGAGAGATGGAGGGGGCCAGAGAGAGAGAGATGGAGTGGGGCAGAGACAGAGAGATGGAGGGGGCAGAGAGAGATTGGGGATAAGCATTATCAATTACTCACCCTGTCACTAAAACAGTCAATAATACCCTTCCAGGGTGGTTTTCCTCTTCATTGCTGTTTTTGGGGGGTTTTAATAATAATAATAATAATATAATAATAATAATATAATAATAAGGCATCTATTGATTGATAAATAACAGGTAAAAAAAATAATCACTTGTTCCAGTTTCATATCGTCAGTGAAGTGTCGTCTCAGACTCCAGAGGAACAGTCTCTCCATCACGCCTTCTACAACCACAAACTCTAGGATGGCTCCCATCGCTCCGCCCAGGCCCGGCTCCTGAGGACATCAAAAACAATACTTCTGTCATTCAACTAAATTTATGTTGTTCACTTTGTATTTCAACTGAAATGTTCTATTGTCTATTTATCCGTGTACATCAGTATCTACAGTATGACTGCCATGTTGGTAGCATGGAGGGGGAGCATAGAAATATCTCACATAGAATGGATCTACTGCTTATCGGATGTGGCTTTCAATGAGAATGACAGATCTATAAAAAGTGAACTTTCCTCCTCCATCAACAGGAACAGCATGTGTTCTACGTAGTTCTGTACCGCGCTGGCCTCGTCACCGGGGACTGGACCGAGACGAAGGTAGACACCGGACCGGCTATGGACAGGATCATGTTTCTCCAAGATCTTCACCACCTGAGGGGGGAGAGAGGGGGAGGGGAAGAGAGGAGAGAGGAGGAGAGAGGGGGAGGGAGGAGAGGGGGGAGGGAGGAGAGAGGGGGGGAGGGATGGGGAGAGAGGGGGAGAGAGGAGGAGAGAGAGGAGGAGAGAGGAGGAGAGAGGGGGAGAGAGGGGGAGAGGGGGAGGAGGAGAGAGAGGAGGAGAGAGAGGGGGGGAGGGAGGAGAGAGGGGAGGAGGGGAGAGGGAGAGAGGAGGAGAGAGGGGGAGAGAGGGGGAGGGAGAGAGGGGAGGGAGGAGAGAGGAGGAGAGAGGGAGGGGAGGAGGAGGGGAGGAGAGAGGAGGGGAGGGAGGAGAGAGGGGGAGGGAGGGGGGAGGGGGAGAGAGGGGGGGAGGGGGGAGAGAGGAGGAGAGAGGGGGAGAGGGAGAGAGGGGTAGGAGAGAGAGGAGAGAGGAGGAGAGAGAGGGGAGGGAGGAGAGGGGGGAGAGAGGAGGAGAGAGGGGAGAGAGAGGAGAGAGGAGGAGAGAGGTAGGGAGGGGAGAGAGGGGGAGAGGAGAGAGGGGGTAGGGAGAGGGAAGGAGAGAGGGGGGGAAGGAGAGAGAGAGAGAGGGGAAGGGGAGGGGGTAGAAAGGGAGAGAGAGAGAGGGGTAGGGGAGGGAAGGAGAGAGAGAGGGGAGGGGAGGGAGGAGGGAGAAGAGAGGGGGAGAGAGAGAGGAGGGGAGGTAGGGGGAAGGGAGAGAGAGAGAGGTAGGGAAGGGGAAGGAGAGAGAGAGAGGTAGGGGAGGGGAAGGGAGAGAGAGGGGAGGAGAAGGGAGAGAGAGAGAGGGGTAGGGGGAGGAGAGAGAGAGAGAGGGTAGGGGAAGGGAGAGAGAGAGAGAGAGATGGGTAGGGGAGGGAAGGGAGAGAGAGAGAGGGAGGGAGGGGAGAGAGGGGTAGGGGAGGGAAGGAGAGAGAGGTAGGGGGGAAGGAGGAGGAAGGGAGAGAGAGAGAGGGGTAGGGGAGGGAAGGAGAGAGGGGGGAAGGGAGAGAGAGAGAGAGGGGGAAGGGGAGGGGAAAGGAGAGAGAGAGAGAGAGAGGGAGGGAGGGGAAGGAGAGAGAGGTAGGGAGAGGGGAAGGAGGGAGAGAGGGGTAGGAGGAGAAGGGAGAGAGAGGTAGGGGAGGAAGGAGAGAGAGAGAGGGGTAGGGAAGGGGAAGGAGAGAGAGAGGGGTAGGGGAGGAGAAGGAGAGAGAGAGGTAGGGGAAGGAAGGGAGAGAGAGAGAGGGTAGGGAAGGGGAAGGAGAGAGAGAGGGTAGGGGAAGGGGAAGGAGAGAGAGGGGAGGAGAAGGGAGAGAGGAGAGAGGGTAGGGGAGGGGAGAGAGAGAGAGAGGTAGGGGGAGAGAGAGAGAGAGAGAGATGGGTAGGGGAGGGGAAGGGAGAGAGAGAGGGGAGGGAAGGGAGAGGAGAGAGAGAGAGAGGTAGGGGAGGGGAGGGAGAGAGAGGGGTAGGGGAGGGGAAGGAGAGAGAGAGAGGTAGGGGAGGGGAGGGGAGGGAGAGAGAGAGGGGTAGGGGGAGGAGAAGGAGAGAGAGAGAGAGAGAGAGGAGAAGGGAGAGAGGTAGGGGAGGGGGAAGGGAGAGAGAGAGAGAGGTAGGGAGGGGAAGGGAGAGAGGTAGGGGAGGGGAAGGGAGAGGAGAGTAGGGGAGGGGAAGGGAGAGAGAGAGAGGTAGGGAGGAGGGGAAGGGAGAGAGAGAGAGGTAGGGGAGGAGAAGGAGAGAGAGAGAGAGGTAGGGAGGAGAAGGGAGAGAGAGAGGGGGAGGAGAGGGAGAGGAGAAGGGAGAGAGACAGAGAGAGGTAGGGGAGGAGAAGGAGAGAGAGAGAGAGGGGAGGGGGGAGGAGATGGGAGAGAGAGGGAGAGAGAGAGAGAGAGGAGAAGGGAGAGAGAGAGAGAGGGGAGGAGAAGAGAGAGAGAGAGAGAGAGAGAGGAGGAGAAGGGAGAGAGAGAGAGGTAGGGGAGGAGAAGGGAGGGAGAGAGAGAGAGGTAGGGAGAGAAGGGGAGGAGAAGGAGAGAGAGGAGAGAGAGACAGAGAGAGAGATGTAGGGGAGGGAGGGAGGGAGAGAGAGAGAGGGGTAGGGGAGGAGAAGGGAGAGAGAGAGAGAGAGGTAGGGGAGGAGAAGGGAGGGAGAGAGAGAGGGTAGGGGAGGAGAAGGGAGAGAGAGAGAGAGAGAGAGAGAGAGGTAGGGAGGAGAAGGGGGGAGAGAGAGAGAGGTAGGGAGGAGAAGGAGGAGGGAGAGAGAGAGAGGTAGGGGAGGAGAAGGGGGAGAGAGAGAGAGAGAGGTAGGGGAGGAGAAGGAGAGAGAGAGGGAGGGAGGGAGAGAGAGGGGGAGGGAGAAGGAGGAGGTAGGGAGGGAAGGGTGAGAGAGAGAGAGGTAGGGGAGGAGAAGGGTGGAGAGAGAGAGGATGGAGGAGGAAGAAGAGAGGGAGAGAGAGAGGTAGGGAGGAGAAGGGAGGGAGAGAGAGAGAGAGAGAGGGGGGAGGGGAAGGGAGGGAGAGAGAGAGAGAGAGGGGAGGAGAAGGGAGGGAGAGAGAGAGAGGGAGGAGAAGGGAGGGAGAGAGAGAGGTAGAGGAATAAGGTTGTTTATTACAGTTGAATATTAGCTTGTTTATTACAGTTGAATATTAGGTTGTTTATTAGGTTGAATACACATGACTGGTGATTTCCCCCACAATTCAATTCAAATGTGTTTTCTAAACATACATATAGATTTCTGCTGCTGGTCAGTTTCTGAGACACACGGACGGACAGGGGAGGGAAACAGGCATGCTGCCTCTGCTGGGGAGGGAAACAGGCATGCTGCCTCTGCTGGGGAGGGAAACAGGCATGCTGCCTCTGCTGGGGAGGGAAACAGGCATGCTGCCTCTGCTGGGGAGGGAAACAGGCATGCTGCCTCTGCTGGGGAGGGAAACAGACATGCTGCCTCTGCTGGGGAGGGAAACAGGCATGCTGCCTCTGCTGGGGAGGGAAACAGGCATGCTGCCTCTGCTGGAGAGGGAAACAGACATGCTGCCTCAGCTGGGGAGGGAAACAGACATGCTGCCTCTGCTGGGGAGGGAAACAGGCATGCTGCCTCTCCTGGGGAGGGAAACAGACATGCTGCCTCTGCTGGGGAGGGAAACAGGCATGCTGCATCTGCTGGGGAGGGAAACAGGCATGCTGCCTCTGCTGGGGAGGGAAACAGACATGCTGCCTCTGCTGGGGAGGGAAACAGGCATGCTGCCTCTGCTGGGGAGGGAAACAGGCATGCTGCCTCTGCTGGGGAGGGAAACAGGCATGCTGCCTCTGCTGGGGAGGGAAACAGGCATGCTGCCTCTGCTGGGGAGGGAAACAGGCCTGCCTGAACCTACTGCCTGGGGTGACTTCCATGTGACTTCTTCTTCGTTTGTTACAAGTTATCTTCCAGAGTTACGGGAATGTTAAGAAGAAGAGAGAGGAGCTACCACTCTTTTATCTTTACAAGCCTTGTGCAACTTGTTTTCCCTTCTCAAACCACATCCTCTGTGGACTGAGGCCAAACCACATCCTCTGAGGACCGAGGCCAAACCACATCCTCTGAGGACCGAGGCCAAACCACATCCTCTGAGGACCGAGGCCAAACCACATCCTCTGTGGACTGAGGCCAAACCACATCCTCTGAGGACCGAGGCCAAACCACATCCTCTGGTATCAGGGCCAAACCACGTCCTCTGGTATCAGGGCCAAAACCACATCCTCTGGTAAACCACATCCTCTGGGGCCAAACCACATCCTCTGGTATCAGGGCCAAACCACGTCCTCTGGTATCAGGGCCAAACCACATCCTCTGGTCCTCTGGGCTGGTATCAGGGCCAAACCACATCCTCTGGTATCAGGGCCAAACCACATCCTCTGGTATCAGGGCCAAACCACATCCTCTGGTATCAGGGCCAAACCACATCCTCTGGTATCAGGGCCAAACCACATCCTCTGGTATCAGGGCCAAACCACATCCTCTGGTATATCAAACCACATCCTCTGGTATCCAAACCACATCCTCTGGTATCAGGGCCAAACCACAGGGCCAAACCACATCCTCTGGTATCAGGGCCAAACCACATCCTCTGGTATCAGGGCCAAACCACATCCTCTGGTATCAGGGCCAAACCACGTCCTCTGGTATCAGGGCCAAACCACGTCCTCTGGTATCAGGGCCAAACCACATCCTCTGGTATCAGGGCCAAACCACATCCTCTGGTATCAGGGCCAAACCACGTCCTCTGGTATCAGGGCCAAACCACATCCTCTGGTATCAGGGCCAAACCACATCCTCTGGTATCAGGGCCAAACCACATCCTCTGGTATCCTCCTCTGGTATCAGGGCCAAACCACATCCTCTGGTATCCAAACCACATCCTCTGGTATCCCAAACCACATCCTCTGGTATCAGGACCAAACCACATCCTCTGGTATCAGGGCCAAACCACATCCTCTGGTATCAGGGCCAAACCACATCCTCTGGTATCAGGGCCAAACCACATCCTCTGGTAAACCACATCCTCTGGTAGGGCCCAAACCACATCCTCTGGTATCAGGGCCAAACCACATCCTCTGGTATCAGGGCCAAACCACATCCTCTGGTATCAGGGCCAAACCACATCCTCTGGTATCAGGGCCAAACCACATCCTCTGGTATCAGGGCCAAACCACATCCTCTGGTATCAGGGCCAAACCACATCCTCTGGTATCAGGGCCAAACCACATCCTCTGGTATCCAACCACATCCTCTGGTATCAGGGCCAAACCACATCCTCTGGTATCAGGGCCAAACCACATCCTCTGGTATCAGGGCCAAACCACATCCTCTGGTATCAGGACCAAACCACATCCTCTGGTATCAGGGCCAAACCACATCCTCTGGTATCAGGGCCAAACCACATCCTCTGGTATCAGGGCCAAACCACATCCTCTGGTATCAGGGCCAAACCACATCCTCTGGTATCAGGGCCCACATCCTCTGGTATCAGGGCCAAACCACATCCTCTGGTATCAGGGCCAAACCACATCCTCTGGTATCAGGGCCAAACCACATCCTCTGGTATCAGGGCAAACCACATCCTCTGGGCCAAACCACATCCTCTGGTATCAGGGCCAAACCACATCCTCTGGTATCAGGGCCAAACCACATCCTCTGGTATCAGGGCCAAACCACATCCTCTGGTATCAGGGGTATCAGGGCCAAACCACATCCTCTGGTATCAGGGCCAAACCACATCCTCTGGTATCAGGGCCAAACCACATCCTCTGGTATCAGGACCAAACCACATCCTCTGGTATCAGGGCCAAACCACATCCTCTGGTATCAGGGCCAAACCACATCCTCTGGTATCAGGGCCAAACCACATCCTCTGGTATCAGGGCCAAACCACATCCTCTGGTATCAGGGCCAAACCACATCCTCTGGTATCAGGGCCAAACCACATCCTCTGGTATCAGGGCCAAACCACATCCTCTGGTATCAGGGCCAAACCACATCCTCTGGTATCAGGGCCAAACCACATCCTCTGGTATCAGGGCCAAACCACATCCTCTGGTATCAGGGCCAAACCACATCCTCTCAGGGCCAAACCACATCCTCTGGTATCAGGGCCAAACCACATCCTCTGGTACCAAACCATCCTCTGGTATCAGGGCCAAACCACATCCTCTGGTATCAGGACCAAACCACATCCTCTGGTATCAGGGCCAAACCACATCCTCTGGTATCAGGGCCAAACCACATCCTCTGGTATCAGGGCCAAAGGGCCAAACCATCCTCTGGTATCAGGGCCAAACCACATCCTCTGGTATCAGGGCCAAACCACATCCTCTGGTATCAGGGCCAAACCACATCCTCTGGTATCAGGGCCCAAACCACATCCTCTGGTATCAGGGCCAAACCACATCCTCTGGTATCAGGGCCAAACCACATCCTCTGGTATCAGGGCCAAACCACATCCTCTGGTATCAGGGCCAAACCACATCCTCTGGTATCAGGGCCAAACCACATCCTCTGGTATCAGGGCCAAACCACATCCTCTGGTATCAGGGCCAAACCACATCCTCTGGTATCAGGGCAAACCACATCCTCTGGTATCAGGGCCAAACCACATCCTCTGGTATCAGGGCCAAACCACATCCTCTGGTATCAGGGGTATCAGGGCCAAACCACATCCTCTGGTATCAGGGTCAAACCAATCCTCTGGTATCCCAAACCATCCTCTGGTATCAGGGTCAAACCACATCCTCTGGTATCAGGGCCAAACCACATCCTCTGGTATCAGGGCCAAACCACATCCTCTGGTATCAGGGCCAAACCACATCCTCTGGTATCAGGGCCAAACCACATCCTCTGGTATCAGGGCCCAAACCAAACCATCCTCTGGTATCAGGGCCAAACCACATCCTCTGGTATCTCAAACCACATCCTCTGGTATCAGGGCCAAACCACATCCTCTGGTATCAGGGCCAAACCACATCCTCTGGTATCAGGGCCAAACCACATCCTCTGGTATCAGGGCCAAACCACATCCTCTGGTATCAGGGCCAAACCACATCCTCTGGTATCAGGGTCAAACCACATCCTCTGGTATCAGGGTCAAACCACATCCTCTGGTATCAGGGCCAAACCACATCCTCTGGTATCAGGGCCAAACCACATCCTCTGGTATCAGGGCCAAACCACATCCTCTGGTATCCAAACCACATCCTCTGGTCCTCTGGTATCAGGGCCAAACCACATCCTCTGGTATCAGGGCCAAACCACATCCTCTGGTATCAGGGCCAAACCACATCCTCTGGTATCAGGGCCAAACCACATCCTCTGGTATCAGGGCCAAACCACATCCTCTGGTATCAGGGGTATCAGGGCCAAACCACATCCTCTGGTATCAGGGCCAAACCACATCCTCTGGTATCAGGGCCAAACCACATCCTCTGGTATCAAACCACATCCTCTGGTATCAGGGCCAAACCACATCCTCTGGTATCAGGGCCAAACCACATCCTCTGGTATCAGGGCCAAACCACATCCTCTGGTATCAGGGCCAAACCACATCCTCTGGTATCCTCCTCTGGTATCAGGGCCAAACCACATCCTCTGGTATCAGGGCCAAACCACATCCTCTGGTATCAGGGCCAAACCACATCCTCTGGTATCAGGGCCAAACCACATCCTCTGGTATCAGGGCCAAACCACATCCTCTGGTATCAGGGTCAAACCACATCCTCTGGTATCAGGGCCAAACCACATCCTCTGGTATCAGGGCCAAACCACATCCTCTGGTATCAGGGCCAAACCACATCCTCTGGTATCAGGGCCAAACCACATCCTCTGGTATCAGGGCCAAACCACATCCTCTGGTATCAGGGCCAAACCACATCCTCTGGTATCAGGGCCAAACCACATCCTCTGGTATCAGGGCCAAACCACATCCTCTGGTATCAGGACCAAACCACATCCTCTGGTATCAGGGCCAAACCACATCCTCTGGTATCAGGGCCAAACCACATCCTCTGGTATCAGGGCCAAACCACATCCTCTGGTATCAGGGTCAAACCACATCCTCTGGTATCAGGGCCAAACCACATCCTCTGGTATCAGGGCCAAACCACATCCTCTGGTATCAGGGCCAAACCACATCCTCTGGTATCAGGACCAAACCACATCCTCTGGTATCAGGACCAAACCACATCCTCTGGTATCAGGGCCAAACCACATCCTCTGGTATCAGGGCCAAACCACATCCTCTGGTATCAGGGGTATCAGGGCCAAACCACATCCTCTGGTATCAGGGCCAAACCACATCCTCTGGTATCAGGGCCAAACCACATCCTCTGGTATCAGGGTCAAACCACATCCTCTGGTATCAGGGCCAAACCACATCCTCTGGTATCAGGGTCAAACCACTTTCTCTGGTAAAACCACATCCTCTGGTATCAGGGTCAAACCACATCCTCTGGTATCAGGGCCAAACCACATCCTCTGGTATCAGGGTCAAACCACATCCTCTGGTATCAGGGCCAAACCACATCCTCTGGTATCAGGGTCAAACCACATCCTCTGGTATCAGGGCCAAACCACATCCTCTGGTATCAGGGCCAAACCACATCCTCTGGTATCAGGGCCAAACCACATCCTCTGGTATCAGGGCCAAACCACATCCTCTGGTATCAGGGCCAAACCACATCCTCTGAGGACCGAGGCCAAACCACATCCTCTGGTATCAGGGCCAAACCACATCCTCTGAGGACCGAGGCCAAACCACATCCTCTGGTATCAGGGCCAAACCACATCCTCTGGTATCAGGGCCAAACCACATCCTCTGGTATCAGGGCCAAACCACATCCTCTGGTATCAGGGTCAAACCACATCCTCTGGTATCAGGGCCAAACCACATCCTCTGGTATCAGGGCCAAACCACATCCTCTGAGGACCGAGGCCAAACCACATCCTCTGAGGACCGAGGCCAAACCACATCCTCTGGTATCAGGGCCAAACCACATCCTCTGGTATCAGGGCCAAACCACATCCTCTGGTATCAGGGCCAAACCACATCCTCTGGTATCAGGGCCAAACCACATCCTCTGGTATCAGGGCCAAACCACATCCTCTGGTATCAGGGCCAAACCACATCCTCTGGTATCAAGGCAGGCAGGCAGGCAGGCAGGCAGGCAGGCAGGCAGGCAGGCATGTACAAGCAGGTAGACAGATACAGTACAGACAGACAAGAGTGTACAAGCAGGTTGACAGGTAGACAGACAGGTATAGACAGGCAGGTGTGTATCTACCTGTGCCCAGTGGTTTCTGAAGACGATCATGCAGGTTTCTGGGTCCACCCCTTTCAGGGACAGTGACTTCTTCCTGTTTCCGTTGGCAACCACAGAGGCCATCATCTTGACTGCTGGACAGGTTGGGCTAAACCATGTCTCGGTGTGGAGTAAGGTGGAAGTGGAGAGTGCAGGGGAGGTACTCCTCACTCTCCCCCCAGAATCAGCAACATCTATGGTGCAGGTTGGCACATGGGGGGCCTGAGCAGAGGAGAGAGAAGCAGCTGAAAAAAAACACAAACATTTATAACGTTGATATTGGGATAAATAAGTAAGAAAATGTATGTTTGTAATGTTTTGTCTGCTGAGAGAGATGCCCAAACACAAACGCTTGGTTTGCTTTCGCTGTAAAGCTTTTTTGAAATCTGACACGCCAGGTGGATTAACAACAAGCTAAGCTGTGTTTTGCTCTTTGCACTTGTAATTTCATGAAAATGAAATATATTTTTTGTAATTTAATTTGAATTAATTAGCGGATGTTGACGAAAATGATCCCGCTAAAGGGATCGGGACACCAAGAGGTTTAAGACATGAAGGTCAGTCAATACGGAACATTTCAAGAACTTTAAAAGTTTCTTCAAGTGCAGTCGCAAAAACCATCAAGTGCTATGATGAAACTGGCTCTCATGAGGACTGCCACAGGAAAGGAACACCCAGAGTTACCTCTGCTGCAGAGGAGAAGTTCATTAGAGTTACCAGCCTCAGATTGGACAGGAAGACCCAGAGTTACCTCTGCTGCAGAGGATAAGTTAATTAGAGTTACCAGCCTCAGAAATTGCAGCCCAAATAAATGCTTCACAGAGTTCAAGTAACAGACACATCTCAACATCAACTGTTCAGAGGAGACTGTGTGAATCAGGCCTTCATGGTTGAATTTCTGCAGAGAAACCACTACTAAAGGACACCAATAATAAGAAGAGACTTGCTTGGGCCAAGAAACACGAGCAATGGACATTAGACCGGTGGAAATCTGAACTTTGGTCTGGTCCTGTATGTCTAGATGTATAGACTGGTACTGTACGTCTAGATGTATAGACTGGTACTGTATGTATAGACTGGTACTGTATGTCTAGATGTATAGACTGGTACTGTATGTATAGACTGGTACTGTATGTCTAGATGTATAGACTGGTACTGTATGTCTAGATGTATAGACTGGTACTGTATGTCTAGATGTATAGACTGGTCCTGTATGTCTAGATGTATAGACTGGTACTGTATGTCTAGATGTATAGACTGGTACTGTATGTCTAGATGTATAGACTGGTACTGTATGTCTAGATGTATAGACTGGTACTGTATGTCTAGATGTATAGACCGGTACTGTATGTATAGACTGGTACTGAGTCGGTGTGTCAACTTTTGACTGATACTGTATATTGTCTGAGCTTGTAGACTTTAAATCCTATGAATTGTCTGAGCTTGGAGCTGTACAAAAAAATTAACATTTGAAGAAAACTGTAGTCACCCACTGTAGGCCTGATATAACGAACAGATAAAGTGTGAAAGCGTTGGACAGAGACAGTGTGTTGGTGTAGAAAGAGCATTGTTTACAGGCCAACACATGCTCTGAAATAAGGTGAACATTATCATAGCATTATCATACCATTATCATAACATTATCACTATCGTAACATTATCATAACATTACTGTTGTCTTGTCATTGTCGTTATCGTAACATTGTCGTAACATTATCACTATCGTAACATTATCATAACATTACTATTATCTTACCATTGTCATTATCGTAACATTATCATACCATTACTAGTATCTTACCATTATTGTTATTGTGACATTATCATTATTATACCATTATCATAACATTACAATAACAGTACCATAACATTGTCATTGCCGTACATTATCATACATGATCATACTTATAACATTATCATAACATTATCAATTCAGAACCTCAGGCAAGCTACCAAGAACCCTCACTTCTCTTGACAGAGCAGTTTTAACTTTTTGACTTTCTGTCTACTCAGCACAAAAACGAAATGTGACTTTCTGTCTACTCAGCACAAAAACGAAATGTGACTTTCTGTCTACTCAGCACAAAAACTAAATGTGACTTTCTCTGGTGTCTCTCTTTCCAATCTCTTTCCAATCTCCTGTTCTCTCACGGGATCAAAAAAGGTTGCGGGTGTTCCAACATTATGGTAATTCCTTAAAGTTCCCTCTTACCTCTGCTGCAGCATGGCAGAACAACGCTCCGGTTCAGGTCAGGCAGACAGTCCCTCACGGAATCACATCGAAACAGACTGTCAGACACAACGCAGAATGTTGTTCTGTAGGGAGAGAGAGAGAGAGAGAGAGAGGGAGAGGAGAGAGAGAGAGAGAGAGAGAGAGAGAGAGAGAGAGAGAGAGAGAGAGAGAGGAGAGAGAGAGAGAGAGAGAGAGAGAGAGAGAGAGAGAGAGAGAGACAGAGACAGAGACAGAGAGAGACAGACAGAGACAGAGACAGAGACAGAGACAGAGAGAGAGAGAGAGAGAGAGACAGAGAGAGAGAGAGAGAGAGAGAGAGAGAGAGAGAGAGACAGAGAGAGAGAGAGACAGAGAGAGACACACAGAGACAGAGACAGAGAGAGAGAGACAGACAGAGAGAGACAGAGACAGAGACAGAGAGAGAGAGAGAGAGAGAGAGAGACAGAGAGAGAGACAGAGAGAGAGAGAGAGAGAGAGAGAGAGAGAGAGAGAGAGAGAGAGAGAGAGACAGAGAGAGACAGAGAGAGACAGAGAGAGAGAGAGAGAGAGAGAGAGAGACAGAGAGAGAGAGAGAGAGAGAGAGAGAGAGAGAGAGAGAGAGAGAGAGAGAGAGAGAGAGAGAGAGAGAGAGAGAGAGAGAGAGAGAGAGAGACAGAGAGAGAGAGAGAGAGAGAGAGAGAGAGACAGAGAGAGACAGAGAGAGAGAGAGAGAGAGAGAGAGAGAGAGAGAGAGAGAGAGAGAGAGAGAGAGAGAGAGAGAGAGAGAGAGAGAGAGAGAGAGAGAGAGAGAGAGAGAGAGAGAGAGAGAGAGAGAGAGAGAGAGAGAGAGAGAGAGAGAGAGAGAGAGAGAGAGAGAGAGAGAGAGAGAGAGAGAGAGAGAGAGAGAGAGAGAGAGAGAGAGAGAGAGAGAGAGAGAGAGAGAGAGAGAGAGAGAGAGAGAGAGAGAGAGAGACAGAGAGAGAGAGAGAGAGAGAGAGAGAGAGAGAGAGAGAGGGAGAGAGAGAGACAGAGAGAGAGAGAGAGAGAGAGAGAGCATCAACCATTTAGTAAACACTGACTAATTATTATTTTCTCCGTATCTACCAGTCTGTCCGTCCATCTCGGGATCGGATGCTCTGGTTGCCAGGCGATGTATTCCTACATGGCGTCGGGATCGGATGCCCTGGTTGCCAGGCGATGTATTTCTACATGGCGTCGGGATCGGATGCCCTGGTTGCCAGGCGATGTATTCCTACATGGCGTCGGGATCGGATGCCCTGGTTGCCAGGCGATGTATTTCTACATGGCGTTGGGATCGGAAGCCCTGGTTGCCAGGCGATATATTTCTACATGGCGTTGGGATCGGATGCCCTGGTTGCCAGGCGATGTATTTCTACATGGCGTTGGGATCGGATGCCCTGGTTGCCAGGCGATGTATTCCTACATGGCGTTGGGATCGGATGCCCTGGTTGCCAGGCGATGTATTTCTACATGGCGTTCCTGGGATCGGAAGCCCTGGTTGCCAGGCGATGTATTTCTACATGGCGTTGGGATCGGATGCCCTGGTTGCCAGGCGATGTTTTTCTACATGGCGTTGGGATCGGAAGCCCTGGTTGCCAGGCGATGTATTTCTACATGGCGTCGGGATCGGATGCCCTGGTTGCCAGGCGATGTTTTTCTACATGGCGTTGCCAGGTTGGCCAGAGTACATGACGGTAACAAACTGTTGTCATGTTGTGTGACATCAATGTGCAGTCCTGTGTCACAGACAGACTGTGCAGATGTACTGCACTCTCTCACACACACACACACACACACACACACACACACACACACACACACACACACACACACACACACACACACACACACACACACACAGCACAGCACGTTCCTGCAGTGTCGTCGGGTGACAGGAGAATCACTTCACAATCCTCTCTCACCATCTGTGATGATAATCTGGCTGTGTACAGGGCAGACAGGCCAGGGGGCTGATGAGGCCGACTGAGGGATTTACTACTCATTTCCTATGCCTCTGATAATCTGGCTGTGTGTGTAGTCATTTCCTGTGTGTCTTTGTGTCTGTCGGTCTGTGTGTGTGTGTGTGTGTGTGTGTGTGTGTGTGTGTGTGTGTGTGTGTGTGTGTGTGTGTGTGTGTGTGTGTGTGTGTGTGTGTGTGTGTGTGTGTGTGTGCGCATGCTATATACCATAGCAGGATATAGTACCATAACAGGATAGAGTACCATAGCAGGATATAGTACCATAACAGGATATAGTACCATAGTAGGATATAGTACCATAGCAGGATATAGTACCATAGTAGGATATAGTACCATAACAGGATATAGTACCACAACAGGATATAGTACCATAGTAGGATATAGTACCATAGCAGGATATAGTACCATAGTAGGATATAGTACCATAGTAGGATATAGTACCATAACAGGATATAGTACCACAACAGGATATAGTACCATAGTAGGATATAGTACCATAGCAGGATATAGTACCATAGCAGGATATAGTACCATAACAGGATATAGTACCATAGTAGGATATAGTACCATAGCAGGATATAGTACCATAGTAGGATATAGTACCATAACAGGATATAGTACCATAGTAGGATATAGTACCATAACAGGATATAGTACCATAGCAGGATATAGTACCATAGTAGGATATAGTACCATAGCAGGATATAGTACCATAGCAGGATATAGTACCATAACAGGATATAGTACCATAGTAGGATATAGTACCATAACAGGATATAGTACCATAGTAGGATATAGTACCATAGGATATAGTACCATAGTAGGATATAGTACCATAGTAGGATATAGTACCATAGTAGGATATAGTACCATAACAGGATATAGTACCACAACAGGATATAGTACCATAGTAGGATATAGTACCATAGCAGGATATAGTACCATAGTAGGATATAGTACCATAGTAGGATATAGTACCATAACAGGATATAGTACCACAACAGGATATAGTACCATAGTAGGATATAGTACCATAGTAGGATATAGTACCATAGTAGGATATAGTACCATAGTAGGATATAGTGCCATAGTAGGATATAGTACCGTAACAGGATATAGTACCATAGTAGGATATAGTACCATAGTAGGATATAGTACCATAACAGGATATAGTACCATAGCAGGATATAGTATCATAGTAGGATATAGTACCATAGTAGGATATAGTACCATAGTAGGATATAGTACCATAGTAGGATATAGTACCATAGTAGGATATAGTACCATAACAGGATATAGTACCATAGCAGGATATAGTACCATAGTAGGATATAGTACCATAGCAGGATATAGTACCATAATAGGATATAGTACCATAGCAGGATATAGTACCATAGTAGGATATAGTACCATAACAGGATATAGTACCATAACAGGATATAGTACCATAGGAGGATATAGTACCATAGTAGGATATAGTACCATAAAAGGATAGAGTACCATAGCAGGATATAGTACCATAGTAGGATATAGTACCATAACAGGATATAGTACCATAGTAGGATATAGTACCATAGTAGGATATAGTACCATAGCAGGATATAGTACCATAGTAGGATATAGTACCATAGTAGGATATAGTACCATAGTAGGATATAGTACCATAACAGGATATAGTACCATAGGAGGATATAGTACCATAACAGGATATAGTACCATAGCAGGATATAGTACCATAGTAGGATATAGTACCATAACAGGATATAGTACCATAGTAGGATATAGTACCATAGTAGGATATAGTACCATAACAGGATAGAGTACCATAGTAGGATATAGTACCATAGTAGGATATAGTACCATAGTAGGATATAGTACCATAACAGGATATAGTACCATAGGAGGATATAGTACCATAACAGGATATAGTACCATAACAGGAT
Source organism: Oncorhynchus keta (assembly GCF_023373465.1). Classification (NCBI taxonomy): domain Eukaryota; kingdom Metazoa; phylum Chordata; class Actinopteri; order Salmoniformes; family Salmonidae; genus Oncorhynchus; species Oncorhynchus keta. The sequence continues at coordinate 2,603,670 of NC_068433.1, forward strand.
ATAGTACCATAGTAGGATATAGTACCATAACAGGATATAGTACCATAGGAGGATATAGTACCATAACAGGATAGAGTACCATAACAGGATATAGTACCATAGCAGGATGTAGTACCATAGTAGGATATAGTACCATAGCAGGATATAGTACCATAGTAGGATATAGTACCATAAAAGGATATAGTACCATAGTAGGATATAGTACCATAGTAGGATATAGTACCATAGCAGGATATAGTACCATAGTAGGATATAGTACCATAGTAGGATATAGTACCATAGTAGGATATAGTACCATAGCAGGATATAGTACCATAGTAGGATATAGTACCATAGTAGGATATAGTACCATAGTAGGATATAGTACCATAACAGGATATAGTACCATAGTAGGATATAGTACCATAGTAGGATATAGTACCATAGCAGGATATAGTACCATAGTAGGATATAGTACCATAGTAGGATATAGTACCATAGTAGGATATAGTACCATAACAGGATATAGTACCATAGTAGGATATAGTACCATAACAGGATATAGTACCATAGTAGGATATAGTACCATAGTAGGATATAGTACCATAACAGGATATAGTACCATAACATGATATAGTACCATAACAGGATATAGTACCATAGTAGGATATAGTACATAGTAGGATATAGTACCATAGTAGGATATAGTACCATAGTAGGATATAGTACCATAGTAGGATATAGTACCATAGCAGGATATAGTACCATAGTAGGATATAGTACCATAACAGGATATAGTACCATAGTAGGATATAGTACCATAGTAGGATATAGTACCATAGCAGGATATAGTACCATAGTAGGATATAGTACCATAGCAGGATATAGTACCATAGTAGGATATAGTACCATAACAGGATATAGTACCATAGTAGGATATAGTACCATAGTAGGATATAGTACCATAACAGGATATAGTACCATAGTAGGATATAGTACCATAGTAGGATATAGTACCATAGTAGGATATAGTACCATAGCAGGATATAGTACCATAGTAGGATATAGTACCATAACAGGATATAGTACCATAACAGGATATAGTACCATAGCAGGATATAGTACCATAGTAGGATATAGTACCATAACAGGATATAGTACCATAACAGGATATAGTACCATAGCAGGATATAGTACCATAGTAGGATATAGTACCATAAAAGGATAGAGTACCATAGCAGGATATAGTACCATAGTAGGATATAGTACCATAACAGGATATAGTACCATAGTAGGATATAGTACCATAACAGGATATAGTACCATAGTAGGATATAGTACCATAGTAGGATATAGTACCATAGTAGGATATAGTACCATAACAGGATATAGTACCATAGTAGGATATAGTACCATAGTAGGATATAGTACCATAGTAGGATATAGTACCATAGTAGGATATAGTACCATAGCAGGATATAGTACCATAGTAGGATATAGTACCATAGTAGGATATAGTACCATAGTAGGATATAGTACCATAACAGGATATAGTACCATAGTAGGATATAGTACCATAGTAGGATATAGTACCATAGCAGGATATAGTACCATAGTAGGATATAGTACCATAGTAGGATATAGTACCATAGTAGGATATAGTACCATAGCAGGATATAGTACCATAGTAGGATATAGTACCATAGTAGGATATAGTACCATAGTAGGATATAGTACCATAACAGGATATAGTACCATAGTAGGATATAGTACCATAGTAGGATATAGTACCATAGCAGGATATAGTACCATAGTAGGATATAGTACCATAGTAGGATATAGTACCATAACAGGATATAGTACCATAGTAGGATATAGTACCATAGTAGGATATAGTACCATAACAGGATATAGTACCATAGTAGGATATAGTACCATAACAGGATATAGTACCATAGTAGGATATAGTACCATAGTAGGATATAGTACCATAACAGGATATAGTACCATAACAGGATATAGTACCATAGCAGGATATAGTACCATAGTAGGATATAGTACCATAACAGGATATAGTACCATAGTAGGATATAGTACCATAGCAGGATATAGTACCATAGTAGGATATAGTACCATAACAGGATATAGTACCATAGTAGGATATAGTACCATAGTAGGATATAGTACCATAACATGATATAGTACCATAACAGGATATAGTACCATAGTAGGATATAGTACCATAACAGGATATAGTACCATAGTAGGATATAGTACCATAACAGGATATAGTACCATAGTAGGATATAGTACCATAACAGGATATAGTACCATAACAGGATATAGTATCATAGTAGGATATAGTACCATAACAGGATATAGTACCATAGTAGGATATAGTACCATAGTAGGATATAGTACCATAGTAGGATATAGTACCATAGTAGGATATTGTACCATAACAGGATATTGTACCATAGTAGGATATAGTACCATAGTAGGATATAGTACCATAACAGGATATAGTACCATAACAGGATATAGTACCATAACAGGATATAGTACCATAACAGGATATAGTACCATAGTAGGATATAGTACCATAGTAGGATATAGTACCATAGTAGGATATAGTACCATAGTAGGATATAGTACCATAACAGGATATAGTACCATAGTAGGATATAGTACCATAACAGGATATAGTACCATAGTAGGATATAGTACCATAGTAGGATATAGTACCATAACAGGATATAGTACCATAACAGGATATAGTACCATAACAGGATATAGTACCATAGTAGGATATTTTTCTTAAAGAAACATCCCCTCACTGTCCACTGCGTTTTTTTTCAGCAAACTAAACATGTGTAAATATTTGTAGGAACATAAGATTCAACAACTGAGACAAACTGAACAAGATTCACAGACATGTGACTAACAGAAATGGAATAATGTGTCCCTGAACGAAGGGGGGTCAAAATCAAAAGTAACAGTCAGTATCTGGTGTGGCCACCAGCTGCATTAAGTACTGCAGTGCATCTCCTCCTCATGGACTGCGCCAGATTTGCCCGTTCTTGATGTGAGATGTTACCAAGTTTCCAGACATTTCTGGGGGCAATGGCACTAGCCCTCACCCTCCGATCCAACAGGTACCAGACGTGCTCAATGGGATGGAGATACGGGCACTTCGCTGGCCATGGCAGGAAATCACGCACAGAACGAGCAGTATGGCGGGTGGCATTGTCATGCTGGAGGGTCATGTCAGGATGAGCTTGCAGGAAGGGTACCACATGAGGGAGGAGTATGTCTTCCCTGTTACACACAGTGTTGAGACTGCCTACAATGACAACAAGCTCAGTCCGATGATGCTGTGACACACTGCCCCAGACCATGACGGACACTCCACCTCCAAATGGATCCTGCTCCAGAGTACAGGCCTCGGTGTAACACTCATTCCTTCGACGATAAATGCAAATCCGACCATCACCCCTGGTGAGACAAAGCCGTGACTCGTCAGGGAAGACCACTTTCTGCCAGTCCTCTCTGGTCCAGCAGCAGAGTTGTGCCCATAGGCGACGTTGTTGTCGGTGATGTCTGGTGAGGACCTGCCTTACAACAGGCCAACAAGTCCTCAGTCCAGCCTCTCTCAGCCTATTGCAGACAGTCTGATCACTGATGGAGGGGTTGTGCGTTCCTGGTGTAAATCCTGTACCTGTCCCGCAGGTGGGATGTTCGGATGTACTGATCCTGTGCAGGTGTTGTTACACGTGGTCTGCCACTGCGAGGACGATCAGCTGTCCGTCCTGTCTCCCTGTAGCTCTGTCTTAGGCGTCTCACAGTACGGACATTGCAATTTATTGCCCTGGCCACATCTGCAGTCCTCATGCCTCCTTGCAGCATGCCTACGGCACGTTCACATAGGTGAGCAGGGAACCTGGGCATCTTTCTTTTGGTGTTTTTCAGAGTCAGTAGAAAGGCCTCTTTAGTGTCCTTAGTTTTCATAACTGTGACCTTAATTGCCTACCGTCTGTAAGCTGTTAGTGTCTTAGCGACCGTTCCACAGGTGCATGTTCATTAATTGTTTATGGTTCATTGAACAAGCAATGGGAAACAGTGTTTAAAGCCTTTACAATGAAGATCTGTGAAGTTATTTGGATTTTTTAATGAATTATCTTTGAAAGACAGGGTCCTGAAAAAGGGACGTTTATTAACATAGTAGGATATAGCACCTACTTCTGTATGGCACCTTACTGTTCAGCAAACACTGTTTATACTGTAACTAGTGTGTACACACACACACACACACACACACCTGCGTGCACTGTAGGTAAAAATACACAGTCAGTCTGTGACCAGAGAGTACATCGTGACATAACACTAAAGCTTAAACAGGCTCTTTTCCTGACCCCTGACCACAGGTTGCCATGACAGGTCTCTCATACGTCACACCTATTGTCTGAGTAGAGTGTAGTTACTCCTAGATGCTGATCTTGGGTCAGTTTTGCATTTACCCCACCAATGGTTAAGATTGTGATGTTGGGGACGCTGATCCTAAATCTGTGCCTAGGCAAATCTTCGTTTTTATTTACAGAATGGGTGTAACAGAGTTTAGGAGACTCCGACAACATGGCTCTGGGGTGAAGTTTGCCCCTAGTACAGATCTAGGAACAGTTTCCCCTCCCCCAATCTTAACCCTCAACCATTAGTGAGGGTAATCTAAAACAGACCCAAGATCAGCATTTATATATAATTATTTGTATTTCTTAAAAAAAAAAAACTTTTATTTAACTAGGGAAGACAGTTAAGAAGAAATTATTAGTTACAATGATGGGCTACTCTGGGCCAATTTTGCACCGCCCTATGGGACTCCCAACCACGGCAGTTGTGATACAGCCTGGAATCGAACCAGGGTCTGTAGTGATGCCTCTAGAACTGAGATGCAGTGCCTTAGACCGCTGCGCCACTCGGGAGCGTCTCGCTGCTACGTCACACCTGTTTCTGCTAGACTCCTAAACCTGTAATTCGATTCGCCGCTAATAAAAACTAAAGAGAGAAAACGACATTTAGGATGATCTCTCGCTCTTTCTGTTTACTGTTGAGTGACTTATGAGTTGATATAACGCATTGTCCTCCACGATACAAATACTGTAGAAATCATGAAAACATTAATAAAGTATGAAAATAAATAAAATAAATATCATAAGCCACTATTTTAACTCTCCTCTCCCCAAATCACCGTTCACACAATAGAAACATTTACATACAGAAATACTTAAGCGTCATAAATCTTACCTCTATTGACACATTACACAGTTTTGGATGAATAAATCTATCCCACGGAATTTGCGCGCTCTCTCTCTCTCTCTCTCTCTCTCTCTCTCTCTCTCTCTCTCTCTCTCTCTCTCTCTCTCTCTCTTTCAAACTGTTCAATGTCTTTGCAAACAATCAAAGTAATAAAGCTCTACCGAACAAATACGTTCATTATCTAATAGCTGTTTACTCGAATGAAAATCCTGTATTCCCGATCCCGAACAGTTGATAGAACGAAAAAGCCGTTATGATATTGTGACAGTCGGTCAGGTCAGTTCGCTGCTGTCGGTACGCGGCTTGAGCTGTCAGAGAAAGGTGACGCTCTATAGACACGCCCCCTCGGTCCGGGACAGAGATTCAACAATCCGACCATCACACATCCTCACAAACACTTTTTAGAAAATGGACAAAAAACATGCTAAAACGGGTCAATTTGATCTTTATTAAAACTATTGTATTTTGTTTAGAGGTTTCAATAGGCCTAATCTTTTTCACTTTCCTATCCAATGAAATCACTTCAATGCACATTTGTCTTTTATTCTAGGGTTATATGTCATGTTTACTGTTCATTTTTATTGTTTATTTCACTTTTGTATATTATCTACCTCACTTGCTTCGGCAATGTCAACACACGTTTCCCATGTCAATAAAGCCCCTTGAATTGAATTGGTCCTGTTCCACTGCTTAGACGTTGCATGCAGCGTGCGACATCATCGACTGTGTCAACATCTATCAGATTGCTATAACAGTAAGTGGTTAGTTGGTAAAACACCCATCCAGGCCGTTGTAAGATCCGGCAACGTCTAAGCAGTGGAATCTGACCTATATGTCTACGTTGACAGGATGCCATGTAGCCTCTACTAAGTCCCCAACAGCCGGATGTTCCGGTTTTCAGGGGAACTGGAAAGAGAGCCTGTCACGCTAGTTCCGCTTTTGCTGTACGGTAATGTTACAATGAAGCGACACCCCATTTTACTCATCGACATTTGCTGTATTGGTTGAACAGTGCAGAAGTGAACGTCGCCGATACTTTTTTTTTCTCTCTCCTTGTCAAGACCAACGATGTAAAACCCTGGATAGCTGATGCTGTGTATGAGAGGCTTCGAAGCCACCTGTCGGCCATATTGGTACTCCTCAGTAGGAGCATCCTTCATAGGAATGTGGATGGAATTTTACATTATTCCAATAAAATGTTTCAAGGATACATGTCATTTTATTTAAGATGTGTTTTGTTTATTAAGGTGACAGAAACATTAGTACAAAAAAAAGTGCTTTAAGGAAAATGTTTTTATGTAAATTATTTCATATTTTTATCTGTATTTTTAGCTCACATAATTGTATTTATTTATTTAACCTTTATTTAACCAGGAAGGGCTCACCAGGAAGGGCTCATTGAGATTTAAAATATATTTTTCTAGAGCGTCCTGGCCAAGATAGGCAGCACCAAGTCATTACAAAAATTACAGACAAACAACATGAAAAACTACAAGTAATCTGGTTAAAACCATAGAATTCACAAGAGTATAAAACAGCAGATTAAAGACATTGACAGGTCAGGGAATCAGCCTCAACATCCTTCATCAGTGATTTAAAAACACCAATCGGGGACAAGTTCTTCCAGTTTAAAAGTATTTTGTAAGGTGTTCCAAGACGATGGCCAGAGGACATAAACGCCCTTTTACCAAATTCAGTTCGGACATTTGGAACAGTTAGCAGGATAAATTGCAGCGAACGAAGAGATGACCCACCACATTTCTGAACAATAAAAATGCCAAAATAAAAAGGTAGTAAACCCCAAATGGCTTTGTAAATTAAAGTATACCAGTGCCTGAGCCTACGAGTGACTAGAAAAGGCCAGCCAACCCTGGTATACAAAGTGCAGTGGTGCGTAAGGGTTTTGCAGTTTAAAATAAATATCAAAGTGCCTTGGTAAAGGGTGTCAATTGATCTCAAACACTGAGCGGAAGCATTCATATATAAAATATCCCCATAGTCTAGTAAAGGCATAAATGTAGCTGATACTAGCCTCCTGGCTTCAAAAGAAAAACAAGGAATACCAAGACGGCTGTGTGGTGGCTTCAATACAGGAATACCAAGATGGCTGCCAGGTACATCAATACAGGAATACCAAGATGGCTGTGTGGTGGCTTCAATACAGCGCCCCCTGTCAGTCATCCAGGGTTTCTACACATCTAGTTTCAGGTGTTTATTTTACGCCTGCTTCATAGGTTAGGTGGCGTGCGGCCTTGAATGGACGGACAGCTCCTGCTTTACCGTGGCCTTTGTTGTCAGTTAAAGCCATAACCACCTGTTCGTTTCATAGACCTCGAGACAGCTGCCGTGTCTCCTCCGACTGATTTAGCATTAAAACAAGTCTACAGGAAACACAAGAATGGCTCACCAAGAAAAACTTCCAATATGACTCATTCGAGTATGAAAAGTAGTTACACCACTCACCAAAAACAATTAAAGGCAGAGGTTGATTTCTTTTATTGCTCGTTTGAATCCACTGTACAGGATGCAGACAGGTGACTGGCGCCTCGACATAAAGCCAGAGTGACCTGACCATTTAGTTACTTACTTCCTCTTTATAGCCTAGTGGCCCGTTGAGACGCAACAACATAATACAATTATAATTATATGTTTCAAGGTAAGTGGTCAATTATAGCACAGAATAACAAGAGAGATAGAGAGTGTCTGGTTAATCAACAGGCCATGTCAACATGTACACAGGTGATATTTGGGTGTCTGTGAATCCCCCCAAGGCAACAACGTTACAGAAACAAGGACAGTGAAAAAGTCTTGTTTGCACTTTAGGATTCACAGTGTCTCAAAGGAGTACAGTCAGAATGCCTTGTTTGTTTTAGTTTAGGGGACGATGTCACTTCCTCTTGGTGAAACGTGGACGTGTTCTATGACAACAAAGAGCAGGAAGTAAAATGAGCCACGGTTGGTTCTGATGCCGTGGCACGGAATAACATAGTCTGTGCTTTTATTTTGAATAGAGGTCTTGTTCTGCTCCTGTAGTTTGACTAGTAGAGGCAGTCTTGTTCTACTCCTGTAGTAGAGGCAGTCTTGTTCTACTCCTGTAGTAGAGGCAGTCTTGTTCTGCTCCTGTAGTAGAGGCAGTCTTGTTCTGCTCCTGTAGTTTGACTAGTAGAGGCAGTCTTGTTCTGCTCCTGTAGTTTGACTAGTAGAGGCAGCCTTGTTCTGCTCCTGTAGTTTGACTAGTAGAGGCAGCCTTGTTCTGCTCCTGTAGTTTGACTAGTAGAGGCAGCCTTGTTCTACTCCTGTAGTAGAGGCAGTCTTGTTCTGCTCCTGTAGTTTGACTAGTAGAGGCAGCCTTGTTCTGCTCCTGTAGTAGAGGCAGCCTTGTTCTGCTCCTGTAGTAGAGGCAGCCTTGTTCTGCTCCTGTAGTTTGACCAGTAGAGGCAGCCTTGTAGACAACAGCACAAAGGGCAAGAAGGCAGAGACAACACATACAGTACATGTGTTTGTTAGAGCTTGGTGAGAGCGTGATTGTCCTACGGTTATTTTGCACACAGCCTTCCCACAACAATCTGGGAATGGTTCAGGATACCCAGCTAGCACATAACGTTCTGAGAACGATGTGTTTCTTAGGTGGGAATTTCAGTACTTCAGCATAACGTTCTGAGAACGATGTGTTTCTTAGGTGGGAATTTCAGTACTTCAGCATAACGTTCTGAGAACGATGTGTTTCTTAGGTGGGAATTTCAGTACTTCAGCATAACGTTTTCTGTCAGTTTCCTCATGGTTCTATTTAAAAGAAAAATGTTCAATTAAAAACAACAAGAAAACATTAGGAACGTTCAAAGAACTTTCTAAGCATGTTATTTAAAAACGTATACCTTTGAAATGAGGTCTGTTTGAATAGATGAAATTGAACAGCCTTGTATTAGTTTAAAAAAAAACATGGCTTGCTGGCGACGCAGTGGACAAATTCTTTGACTAGAGAAGAGAAGATTATAGGGAAGGGAAAGGGGGATACCTAGTCAGTTGTCCAACTGAAAGGGGGATACCTAGTCAGTTGTCCAACTGAAAGGGGGATACCTAGTCAGTTGTCCAACTGAAAGGGGGATACCTAGTCAGTTATACAACAGAAAGGGGGATACCTAGTCAGTTGTCCAACTGAAAGGGGGATACCTAGTCAGTTGTCCAACTGAAAGGGGGATACCTAGTCAGTTGTCCAACAGAAAGGGGGATACCTAGTCAGTTGTCCAACTGAAAGGGGGATACCTAGTCAGTTGTCCAACAGAAAGGGGGATACCTAGTCAGTTGTCCAACTGAAAGGGGGATACCTAGTCAGTTGTCCAACTGAAAGGGGGATACCTAGTCAGTTGTACAACTGAAAGGGGGATACCTAGTCAGTTGTCCAACTGAAAGGGGGATACCTAGTCAGTTGTACAACAGAAAGGGGGATACCTAGTCAGTTGTCCAACAGAAAGGGGGATACCTAGTCAGTTATACAACAGAAAGGGGGATACCTAGTCAGTTGTCCAACTGAAAGGGGGATACCTAGTCAGTTGTCCAACTGAAAGGGGGATACCTAGTCAGTTGTCAACTGAAAGGGGATACCTGTCAGTTGTCCAACTGAAAGGGGATACCTAGTCAGTTGTACAACAGAAAGGGGATACCTAGTCAGTTGTCCAACAGAAAAGGATACCTAACATTGTCCAACTGAAAGGGGGATACCTTTAGTCAGTTGTACAACAGAAAGGGGGATACCTAGTCAGTTGTCCAACTGAAAGGGGATACCTAGTCAGTTGTCCAACTGAAAGGGGGATACCTAGTCAGTTGTCCAACTGAAAGGGGATACCTAGTCAGTTGTCCAACTGAAAGGGGATACCTAGTCAGTTGTACAACAGAAAGGGGATACCTTCAGTTGTCCAACAGAAAATACCTAGTCAGTTATACAACAGAAAGGGGATACCTAGTCAGTTGTACAACAGAAAGATACCTAGTCAGTTGTCCAACTGAAAGGGGATACCTAGTCAGTTGTCCAACTGAAAGGGGATACCTAGTCAGTTGTCCAACTGAAAGGGGATACCTAGTCAGTTGTCCAACTGAAAGGGGGATACCTAGTCAGTTGTCCAACAGAAAGGGGATACCTAGTCAGTTGTCAACTGAAAGGGGGATACCTAGTCAGTTGTCCAACAGAAGGGGATACCTAGTCAGTTGTCCAACTGAAAGGGGGATACCTAGTCAGTTGTCCAACTGAAAGGGGGATACCTAGTCAGTTATACAACAGAAAGGTCTAAACATGGGATACCTAGTCAGTTGTACAACAGAAAGGGGATACCTAGTCAGTTATACAACAGAAAATACCTAGTCAGTTGTCCAACTGAAAGGGGGATACCTAGTCAGGTTTCCAACAGAAAGGGGATACCTAGTCAGTTGTACAACAGAAAGGGGGATACCTAGTCAGTTGTCCAACAGAAAGGGGGATACCTAGTCAGTTGTACAACAGAAAGGGGGATACCTAGTCAGTTGTCCAACAGAAAGGGGGATACCTAGTCAGTTATACGACAGAAAGGGGGATACCTAGTCAGTTGTCCAACTGGAAGGGGGATACCTAGTCAGTTGTACAACAGAAAGGGGGATACCTAGTCAGTTGTCCAACAGAAAGGGGGATACCTAGTCAGTTATACAACAGAAAGGGGGATACCTAGTCAGTTGTCCAACTGGAAGGGGGATACCTAGTCAGTTGTACAACAGAAAGGGGGATACCTAGTCAGTTATACAACAGAAAGGGGGGATACCTAGTCAGTTGTCCAACTGAAAGGGGGATACCTAGTCAGTTATACAACAGAAAGGGGGATACCTAGTCAGTTATACAACAGAAAGGGGGATACCTAGTCAGTTGTCCAACTGAAAGGGGGATACCTAGTCAGTTGTCCAACTGAAAGGGGGATACCTAATCAGTTGTCCAACTGAAAGGGGGATACCTAGTCAGTTGTCCAACTGAAAGGGGATACCTAGTCAGTTGTCTTACAGAAAGGGGATACCTAGTCAGTTGTCCAACAGAAAGGGGATACCTAGTCAGTTGTCCAACTGAAAGGGGATACCTAGTCAGTTGTCCAACAGAAAGGGGATACCTAGTCAGTTGTCCAACAGAAAGGGGGATACCTAGTCAGTTGTCCAACAGAAAGGGGGATACCTAGTCAGTTATACAACAGAAAGGGGGATACCTAGTCAGTTGTCCAACAGAAAGGGGGATACCTAGTCAGTTGTCCAACAGAAAGGGGGATACCTAGTCAGTTGTCCAACAGAAAGGGGGATACCTAGTCAGTTGTCCAACTGAAAGGGGGATACCTAGTCAGTTGTCCAACTGAAAGGGGGAAACCTAGTCAGTTATAAAACAGAAAGCATTCAACTGAAATTAATGTCCATGTGTCCTATCTGTGCTGGGAGTTCAAAACAGTTCAACCAAACTAAGCCAGCAGTGCTATTAAAAGTCTTACTGCAACATGTTCTCAGAACGTTTATAAAACGTCCAGGAAAACTTTCAGGGAAACCATAGTAAAACGTTCTCAGAACCTCTTTGGAACCTAAAAAAAAAATTGTACGTTCCACACAACTTCCAAGGAACCAACTGTGCTAGCTGGAACCATTTTCAATAGAGGGTTCTACCTGGAACTAAAATAAAATGATTATCTTATGGGGACAGCCAAAGAACCCTTTTGGAACCTGGACCCATAGGCCTGAATGCCTGACAGACAGTAGCATAATAACACGTTCTTCCACACCAGTCTAAACATGTCAGTGACCAAGCCAGTCAGTCATTCAACAGCCTTATTCCTCTTTACTTTAACTGTCCCATATGTCTGCAGTCACAGGAGGTGTTTAGACCAAGGCTACTTCGGTGCAAAATAGCAAACTAAAACGAATTGTCAAGCATACTTCTCATGAAACTGTTGAGCAATATATCTTAGAAACACAACTAAGTAATTGTTTACATATTTCAACATTGCAGTCACGCTTTAGCGCCACTACGTTCAAAACAACTGGGGACTCGGAAATCTCCAACCTATGACTTCATTGCGTTCACGACAACTGGGAACCCGATAAAAAAAATATAAAAAACTCAGACTGGGCAAAATCGTTTTGAACGGTCATCCAACACTGATTTTTTTTCCGGAAACTCTGGTATCTTGATAGAGCTCCGAATAGCTGACCTGAAGATCACTGAAGTGATCATTTGACCTCGTTTTATCCGAGTTTCCCTGTTGTCTTGATCTCTCTAGCGCTTATCCATATCCCTCAGTTTCCGCGAGTTACCACAGCCACAAAGTAACAATGGTCTGTGTCGTAAAATTAATAAAAACAAAAATGTGCTTTTTGGTCTTAATTTAAGGTTAGGTATAAGGTTAAACGTGTGGTTAATGTTTGAGTTAGGTTTTATATCCCATTTTAAGAAGAGGCATTTTAGAAATAGGCGAAGTTTATTACTTTGTGGCTGTGGTAAATAGTTACGACCCACTAGTGACGACCCCTTCGATCTCTTGCAGCTCTGACGTAAAGACGTGGGAACGTGCTTGGAGAGACCACTGTATATCCTGAACAACATCAGTTGAAATAACAATTGTGGAATCGGCGGTTCGCCTTCAAAATAAAAGTCACCATTGAAAGCAATGCAAACTCACAAAAATAGTGGATTCATGCCACAATTGGACTAGATCTGACCTGACCAAGGCCTGTAATGGGGGACCTGACCAAGGCATGTAATGTGGGACCTGACTAAGGCCTGTAATGGGGGACCTGACCAAGGCCTTTAATGGGGGACTTGACCAAGGCCTGTAATGGGGGACCTGACCAAGGCCTTTAATGGGGGACCTGACCAAGGCCTTTAATGGGGGACCTGACCAAGGCCTTTAATGGGGGACCTGACTAAGGCCTGTAATGGGGGACCTGACCAAGGCATGTAATGTGGGACCTGACCAAGGCCTGTAATGGGGGACCTTCCCAAGGCCTTTAATGGGGGACCTGCCCAAGGCCTTTAATGGGGGACCTGACCAAGGCCTTTAATGGGGGACCTCACCAAGGCCTTTAATGGGGGACCTGAACAAGGCCTTTAATGGGGGACCTGACTAAGGCCTTTAATGGGGGACCTGACCAAGGCCTGTAATGGGGGACCTGACTGTAATGGGGGACCTGACCAAGGCCTGTAATGGGGGACCTGACCAAGGCCTTTAATGGGGGACCTGCCCAAGGCCTTTAATGGGGGACATGAACAAGGCATGTAATGGGGGACCTGACCAAGGCCTGTAATGGGGGACCTGACTAAGGCCTTTAATGGGGGACCTGACCAAGGCCTTTAATGGGGGACATGAACAAGGCATGTAATGGGGGACCTGACCAAGGCCTTTAATGGGGGACCTGCCCAAGGCCTTTAATGGGGGACATGAACAAGGCATGTAATGGGGGACCTGACCAAGGCCTGTAATGGGGGACCTGACCAAGGTCTTTAATGGGGGACCTGACCAAGGCATGTAATGGGGGACCTGACCAAGGCCTTTAATGGGGGACCTGACCAAGGCCTTTAATGGGGGACCTGACCAAGGCATGTAATGGGGGACCTGACCAAGGCCTTTAATGGGGGACCTGACTAAGGCCTTTAATGGGGGACCTGACCAAGGCATGTAATGGGGGACCTGACCAAGGCCTTTAATGGGGGACCTGACCAAGGCCTGTAATGGGGGACCTGACCAAGGCATGTAATGGGGGACCTGACCAAGGCCTGTAATGGGGGACCTGACCAAGGCATGTAATGGGGGACCTGACCAAGGCCTGTAATGGGGGACCTGACCAAGGCCTTTAATGGGGGACCTGACCAAGGCCTGTAATGGGGGACCTGACCAAGGCCTTTAATGGGGGACCTGACCAAGGCCTTTAATGGGGGACCTGACCAAGGCCTGTAATGGGGGACCTGACCAAGGCCTTAAATGGGGGACCTGACCATGGCCTTTAATGGGGGACCTGACCAAGGCCTTTAATGGGGGACCTGACCAAGGCCTGTAATGGGGGACCTGACTAAGGCCTTTAATGGGGGACCTGACTAAGGCCTTTAATGGGGGACCTGACCAAGGCCTGTAATGGGGGACCTGACTAAGGCCTTTAATGGGGGACCTGACTAAGGCCTGTAATGGGGGACCTGACTAAGGCCTTTAATGGGGGACCTGACCATGGCCTTTAATGGGGGACCTGCCCAAGGCCTTTAATGGGGGACATGAACAAGGCCTTTAATGGGGGACCTGACTAAGGCCTGTAATGGGGGACCTGACTAAGGCCTTTAATGGGGGACCTGACCATGGCCTTTAATGGGGGACCTGCCCAAGGCCTTTAATGGGGGACATGAACAAGGCCTTTAATGGGGGACCTGACTAAGGCCTTTAATGGGGGACCTGCCCAAGGCCTTTAATGGGGGACCTGCCCAAGGCCTTTAATGGGGGACATGAACAAGGCCTTTAATGGGGGACCTGACCAAGGCCTGTAATGGGGGACCTGACCAAGGCCTGTAATGGGGGACCTGACCAAGGCCTTTAATGGGGGACCTGCCCAAGGCCTTTAATGGGGGACCTCACCAAGGCCTTTAATGGGGGACCTGACTAAGGCCTTTAATGGGGGACCTGACCAAGGCCTTTAATGGGGGACCTGACTAAGGCCTTTAATGGGGGACCTGACCAAGGCCTTTAATGGGGGACCTGACCAAGGCCTTTAATGGGGGACCTGACCAAGGCCTGTAATGGGGGACCTGACCAAGGCCTTTAATGGGGGACCTGACCATGGCCTTTAATGGGGGACCTGACCAAGGCCTGTAATGGGGGACCTGACCAAGGCCTTTAATGGGGGACCTGACCATGGCCTTTAATGGGGGACCTGACCAAGGCCTTTAATGGGGGACATGACTAAGGCCTTTAATGGGGGACCTGACTAAGGCCTTTAATGGGGGACCTGACCAAGGCCTGTAATGGGGGACCTGACTAAGGCCTGTAATGGGGGACCTGACCAAGGCCTGTAATGGGGGACCTGACCAAGGCCTGTATGGGGGACCTGACCAAGGCCTTTAATGGGGGACCTGCCCAAGGCCTTTAATGGGGGACATGAACAAGGCCTTTAATGGGGGACCTGACCAAGGGCTGTAATGGGGGACCTGACCAAGGCCTGTAATGGGGGACCTGACCAAGGCCTTTAATGGGGGACCTGAACAAGGCCTTTAATGGGGGACATGAACAAGGCCTGTAATGGGGGACCTGACCAAGGCCTTTAATGGGGGACCTGCCCAAGGCCTTTAATGGGGGACATGAACAAGGCATGTAATGGGGGACCTGACCAAGGCCTGTAATGGGGGACCTGACCAAGGTCTTTAATGGGGGACCTGACCAAGGCATGTAATGGGGGACCTGACCAAGGCCTTTAATGGGGGACCTCACCAAGGCCTTTAATGGGGGACCTGACTAAGGCCTTTAATGGGGGACCTGTCCAAGGCCTTTAATGGGGGACCTGACTAAGGCCTTTAATGGGGGACCTGACCAAGGCCTTTAATGGGGGACCTGACCAAGGCCTTTACTGGGGGACCTGACCAAGGCCTGTAATGGGGGACCTGACCAAGGCCTTTAATGGGGGACCTGACCATGGCCTTTAATGGGGGACCTGACCAAGGCCTGTAATGGGGGACCTGACCAAGGCCTTTAATGGGGGACCTGACCATGGCCTTTAATGGGGGACCTGACCAAGGCCTTTAATGGGGGACATGACTAAGGCCTTTAATGGGGGACCTGACCAAGGCCTGTAATGGGGGACCTGACCAAGGCCTGTAATGGGGGACCTGACCATGGCCTTTAATGGGGGACCTGACCAAGGCCGTTAATGGGGGACCTGACCATGGCCTTTAATGGGGGACCTGACTAAGGCCTTTAATGGGGGACCTGACCAAGGCCTGTAATGGGGGACCTGACCAAGGCCTTTAATGGGGGATCTGATCAAGGCCTTTAATGGGGGACCTGACCAAGGCCTTTAATGGGGGGACCTGACCAAGGCCAAGGCAAGTCAAATCAATACAATCAGTGGTCGATTCATCAACAAGTCAAATCAATACAATCAGTGGTCGATTCATCAACAAGTCAAATCAATACAATCAGTGGTCGATTCATCAACAAGTCAAATCAATACAATCAGTGGTCGATTCATCAACAAGTCAAATCAATGCAATCAGTGGTCGATTCATCAACAAGTCAAATCAATGCAATCAGTGGTCGATTCATCAACAAGTCAAATCAATGCAATCAGTGGTCGATTCATCAACAAGTCAAATCAATGCAATCAGTGGTCGATTCATCAACAAGTCAAATCAATGCAATCAGTGGTCGATTCATCAACAAGTCAAATCAATACAATCAGTGGTCGATTCATCAACAAGTCAAATCAATGCAATCAGTGGTCGATTCATCAACAAGTCAAATCAATACAATCAGTGGTCGATTCATCAACAAGTCAAATCAATGCAATCAGTGGTCGATTCATCAACAAGTCAAATCAATGCAATCAGTGGTCGATTCATCAACAAGTCAAATCAATGCAATCAGTGGTCGATTCATCAACAAGTCAAATCAATGCAATCAGTGGTCGATTCATCAACAAGTCAAATCAATGCAATCAGTGGTCGATTCATCAACAAGTCAAATCAATGCAATCAGTGGTCGATTCATCAACAAGTCAAATCAATGCAATCAGTGGTCGATTCATCAACAAGTCAAATCAATGCAATCAGTGGTCGATTCATCAACAAGTCAAATCAATACAATCAGTGGTCGATTCATCAACAAGTCAAATCAATGCAATCAGTGGTCGATTCATCAACAAGTCAAATCAATACAATCAGTGGTCGATTCATCAACAAGTCAAATCAATGCAATCAGTGGTCGATTCATCAACAAGTCAAATCAATACAATCAGTGGTCGATTCATCAACAAGTCAAATCAATGCAATCAGTGGTCGATTCATCAACAAGTCAAATCAATGCAATCAGTGGTCGATTCATCAACAAGTCAAATCAATGCAATCAGTGGTCGATTCATCAACAAGTCAAATCAATGCAATCAGTGGTCGATTCATCAACAAGTCAAATCAATACAATCAGTGGTCGATTCATCAACAAGTCAAATCAATGCAATCAGTGGTCGATTCATCAACAAGTCAAATCAATGCAATCAGTGGTCGATTCATCAACAAGTCAAATCAATACAATCAGTGGTCGATTCATCAACAAGTCAAATCAATGCAATCAGTGGTCGATTCATCAACAAGTCAAATCAATGCAATCAGTGGTCGATTCATCAACAAGTCAAATCAATACAATCAGTGGTCGATTCATCAACAAGTCAAATCAATGCAATCAGTGGTCGATTCATCAACAAGCTAAATACGGTGATGTGAGAGAAATTATTCAGGACTTTGAATAAATAAATGTTTCCAGTAAGTTTCTTAGCAAACGATCTGCTCTATACTCTCAGTCGAGATGTTCTCATTAGCAAACGATCTGCTCTATACTCTCAGTCGAGATGTTCTCATTAGCAAACGATCTGCTCTATACTCTCAGTCGAGATGTTCTCATTAGCAAACGATCTGCTCTATATTCTCAGTCTTGTGCAATAAGTCTTGCAATATTTCTCACAGCTTTGTAGTCCATGAACCCAAGACATTACTCGTGAAGACGGACACGACAACACAAAGCAATTTTCCTCTAAACAGAGCAAGGACACATGTGAATTGACACGTGTAAATCACATTTTCAGATAAATGTAATTTAAAATTAAATAAAAAGTACATTCTAGGAACAACATTGGTTACATTAAACATTGGTACATGAACCGTTACTCAGAAACTAAATCTACAGCCTTAAGGCCTTGTCTTTATCAGTTCATGATAAAGTCGACACCTGTTGTGACAAATACAATTTGATTCGATTTGGATTTGTTGTTTTAAGAAGTAGTACAATTATTTTTCATGAAGCCACATTTGTTGTGGTAGCACATAGTAAAAACACAAATATCCTGGATATCAGTGACACTTATTTATAGTTGTGTTCTGTGGGTTTCACTGAGTAGGCTGATATCCCAGATCCTATGCCACAACGTAATCCTAAAGACAATACATCCACAGCGAATTCAACAGATTTGTATCTTTAAATTTTTTAATTGTTTTTATTTATTGTATATGGTTGTTTTTATATAACAACATTGCAACTTTGTTTAGCATTATCTAGTTCAATTGTGGCACGATTCCCACTATTTTCATCCGTTTGTATCAGTATCAATGGGAAACTTTTAATTTGAAGGCGAACCGTCGATTCCACTATTGTTGCTCACGACACACACGTCTTGGAGCGCGAGATGCCAGACTAACTATTATTCGAATGTCTCTCCGGCTTTTATTATCAACAAATAACGATTGTCTTTCATTTTTTGATGATAGTTTTAAACAATACCAACGGTGGCGAATTACTTATTTTGTGACAAGTTATGCGAGTTGTGTTGTTTTGGTCAAAGTTGGGGAGCCGTTCGCGCACGTCTCCGGCAGCCAGTCGGTTTCTCGACTAATTAGGGATATGTTTCTGGTATCCATTGTATTGGAGTTGTCGCACTAGCCAGTCGTCTTCGTTCTCACACTAGGATATTATCTCTCTGCGATGGCCGAGGCGAGGAGAATGGAGGACGAGGAGCGGGAGAGTTTGAGAGGAGAGCCGAGGGAACCTGTTATAAGACGCCAACCCAGACCGACCAACTCATCTGGAGGTAAAATATCTCACCAAACAACCTTCCCCACAATCTCTGCTTATATTCATTAGTGCACACGGTAGAAAAACGTTTTGCAACGGAACACACTAAAAAAGAGTGTTTCTTGTTTGTTCTGTCAGTCCTGTTTCAGTAGGTTTTCTTCCATTTGATACCTGGTCTGGTTGGCTGGTCTCTGTTGGATAGGAGGAGGAGGAGGAGGACTAGAGTGTCATCCCAAATGGCACCCTACTTCCTAGATAGTGCACTCCTTTTGATCAGAGCCCAGGTCAAAAATAGTGCACTACATAGGGAATAGGGTGCTGTTTCAGACACCGCTCGGGAGGCTGCAAAACACATCCTCACATTCCTTCAGCCTGACAGGGAAGACACAAACACATCCTGCAGGCATCAAGTAGACTTGCTCTCTGGCCAGAGTGAAAAGATCTGGGCCTAGATACTGTCCACAGTCACCACATTTGCTAACTCTGTGTGTGTGTGTGTGTGTGTGTGTGTGTGTGTGTGTGTCCTGGCAGGGCCTACCCTCTGCATTCCTGGGGTGAATCAGCTCTCCCTGGTACCTCCTCTCAGAGCACGCACACACACACCTGCACACAAACGCACGCATGCACACACGCACAAACACACGCACGCACACACACACACACCTGCACACACACAAATGTGGTGAAGCCTGACATGCTGTTTCAGATATTCCTAAATAAATCCTTCATATCAGCGTTATAATGCATTATAGCTCAAGCATAATGAAACTGTAAGCATTCACACTAAGAGCAATTAGGTTGTGTACCTAAATACAGTGCTTCTGGAAAGTATTCAGACCCCTTGACTTTTTCCACATTTTGTTACTTTACAGCCTTATTCTAAAAATGGATTCAATTGTTTTTTCCCCCTCACACAATACCCCATAATGACATCACAATACCCCATAATGACATCACAATACTCCATAATGACATCACAATACCCCATAATGACATCACAATACCCCATGATGACGAAGCAAAACCATTTAAAAAAAAATTTTTTGCAAATTTATAAAATATGTGAAACTGAAATGTAACATTTACATAAGTATTCAGACCCTTTACTCAGTAGTTTGTTGAAGCACCTTTGGCAGCGATTACAGCCTCCAGTCTTCTTTGGTATGACGCTACAAGCTTGGCACACCTGTATTTGGGGAGTTTCTCCCATTCTTCTCTGCAGATCCTCTCAAGCTCTGTCAGGTTGGATGGGGAGCGTCGCTGCACAGATATTTTCAGGTCTCTCCAGAGATGTTCGATCGGGTTCAAGTCCGGGCTCTGGTTGGGCCAGTCAAGAACATTCAGAGACTTTTCCCGAAGCCACTCCTGCGTTGTCTTGTCCTGTTGGAAGGTGAACCTTCACCCCAGTCTGAGGTCCTGAGCACTCTGCAGCAGGTTTTCATCAAGGATCTCTCTCTACTTTGCTGCGTTCATCTTTCCGTTGATCCTGACTAGTCTCCCAGACCCTGTCGCTGAAAAACATCTCCACAGCATGATGCTGCCACCACCATGCTTCACTGTAGGGATGGTGCCAGGTTTCCTCCAGATGTGACGCTTGGCATTCAGGCCAAATAATTCAATTCTTGGTTTCATCAGACCAGAGGATCTTGTTTCTCGTAGTCTGAGAGTCTTTGGGTGCCTTTTAACCAATTCCAAGCTGGCTGTCATGTGCCTTTTACTGAGGAGTGGCTTCTGCCAGGCCACTCTATCATAAAGGCCTGATTGGTGGTGCTGCAGAGATGGTTGTCCTTCTGGAAGGTTCACCCATCTCCCCAGAGGAACTCTGGAGCTCTGTCAGAGTGACCATCGTGTTCTTGGTCACCTCCCTGACCAAGGCCCTTCTCCCTCGATTGCTCAGTTTGACTGTAAACACAACAAAATGTGGACAAAGTGAAGGGGTCTGAATACTTTCCGAATGCGCTGTAGTGCACCACATGGGTTTCCATTAGGGACAAAACCTTTCTGGAACCCGAGAGAGTTCCGTTGGACAGCGGTTCACTTTCTTCAGTTTACTACATTCTGGGAAGAGATTGGATCCACAAGAACTGCTGGAGTTTGGCTGTAAAGATTCTGTGGGTTTTTTGTTTTATCCGAAGCACTGACAGAGGAACTTTAGATGCTGGGGAGTTATCTATCTTTATTCTATTGGACCAGGGGAGTTATCTATCTTTATTCTATTGGACCAGGGGAGTTATCTATCTTTATTCTATTGGACCAGGGGAGTTATCTATCTTTATTCTATTGGACCAGGGGAGTTATCTATCTTTATTCTATTGGACCGGGGGAGTTATCTATCTTCATTCTATTGGACCGGGGGAGTTATCTATCTTTATTCTATTGGACCAATGGAGTTATCTATCTTTATTCTATTGGACCAGGGGAGTTATCTATCTTTATTCTATTGGACCAATGGAGTTATCTATCTTTATTCTATTGGACCAGGGGAGTTATCTATCTTTATTCTATTGGACCAATGGAGTTATCTATCTTTATTCTATTGGACCAATGGAGTTATCTATCTTTATTCTATTGGACCAATGGAGTTATCTATCTTTATTCTATTGGACTAATGGAGTTATCTATCTTTATTCTATTGGACCAATGGAGTTATCTATCTTTATTCTATTGGACCAGGGGAGTTATCTATCTTTATTCTATTGGACCAATGGAGTTATCTATCTTTATTCTATTGGACCAATGGAGTTATCTATCTTTATTCTATTGGACAAGGGGAGTTATCTATCTTTATTCTATTGGACCAGGGGAGTTATCTATCTTTATTCTATTGGACCAGGGGAGTTATCTATCTTTATTCTATTGGACCGGGGAGTTATCTATCTTTATTCTATTGGACCAGGGGAGTTATCTATCTTTATTCTATTGGACCAGGGGAGTTATCTATCTTTATTCTATTGGACCAGGGGAGTTATCTATCTTTATTGCAAACGACCAGGGGAGTTATCTATCTTTATTCTATTGGACCAGGGGAGTTATCTATCTTTATTCTATTGGACTAATGGAGTTATCTATCTTTATTCTATTGGACTAATGGAGTTATCTATCTTTATTCTATTGGACCAGGGGAGTTATCTATCTTTATTCTAATGGACCAATGGAGTTATCTATCTTTATTCTATTGGACCAATGGAGTTATCTATCTTTATTCTATTGGACCGGGGGAGTTTTCTATCTTTATTCTAATGGACCAGGGGAGTTATCTATCTTTATTCTATTGGACCAATGGAGTTATCTATCTTTATTCTATTGGACCGGGGGAGTTTTCTATCTTTATTCTATTGGACCAGGGGAGTTATCTATCTTTATTCTATTGGACTAATGGAGTTATCTATCTTTATTCTATTGGACTAATGGAGTTATCTATCTTTATTCTATTGGACCAATGGAGTTATCTATCTTTATTCTATTGGACAAGGGGAGTTATCTATCTTTATTCTATTGGACCAGGGGAGTTATCTATCTTTATTCTATTGGACCTATCTTTATTCTATTGGGGAGTTATCTATCTTTATTCTATTGGACCAGGGAGTTATCTATCTTTATTCTATTGGACCAGGGGAGTTATCTATCTTTATTCTATTGGACCAGGGGAGTTATCTATCTTTATTGCAAACGACCAGGGGAGTTATCTATCTTTATTCTATTGGACCAGGGGAGTTATCTATCTTTATTCTATTGGACCAATGGAGTTATCTATCTTTATTCTATTGGACTAATGGAGTTATCTATCTTTATTCTATTGGACCAGGGAGTTATCTATCTTTATTCTAATGGACCAATGGAGTTATCTATCTTTATTCTATTGGACCAATGGAGTTATCTATCTTTATTCTATTGGACCGGGGAGTTTCTATCTTTATTCTAATGGACCAGGGAGTTATCTATCTTTATTCTATTGGACCAATGGAGTTATCTATCTTTATTCTATTGGACCGGGGGAGTTTTCTATCTTTATTCTATTGGACCAGGGGAGTTATCTATCTTTATTCTATTGGACTAATGGAGTTATCTATCTTTATTCTATTGGACTAATGGAGTTATCTATCTTTATTCTATTGGACCGGGGGAGTTTTCTATCTTTATTCTATTGGACCAGGGGAGTTATCTATCTTTATTCTATTGGACCAATGGAGTTATCTATCTTTATTCTATTGGACCAATGGAGTTATCTATCTTTATTCTATTGGACCAATGGAGTTATCTATCTTTATTCTATTGGACCAATGGAGTTATCTATCTTTATTCTATTGGACCAATGGAGTTATCTATCTTTATTCTATTGGACCAGGGGAGTTTTATTCTATTGGACCAGGGGAGTTATCTATCTTTATTCTATTGGACCGGGGGAGTTATCTATCTTTATTCTATTGGACCAGGGGAGTTATCTATCTTTATTCTATTGGACCAGGGGAGTTATCTATCTTTATTCTATTGGACCAATGGAGTTATCTATCTTTATTCTATTGGACCAATGGAGTTATCTATCTTTATTCTATTGGACCAATGGAGTTATCTATCTTTATTCTATTGGACCAGGGGAGTTATCTATCTTTATTCTATTGGACCGGGGGAGTTATCTATCTTTATTCTATTGGACCATGGGAGTTATCTATCTTTATTCTATTGGACCAGGGGAGTTATCTATCTTTATTCTATTGGACCAATGGAGTTATCTATCTTTATTCTATTGGACCAGGGGAGTTATCTATCTTTATTGCAAACGACCAGGGGAGTTATCTATCTTTATTATATTGGACCAATGGAGTTATCTATCTTTATTCTATTGGACCAGGGGAGTTATCTATCTTTATTCTATTGGACCAATGGAGTTATCTATCTTTATTCTATTGGACCAGGGGAGTTATCTATCTTTATTGCAAACGACCAGGGGAGTTATCTATCTTTATTCTATTGGACCAATGGAGTTATCTATCTTTATTCTATTGGACCAATGGAGTTATCTATCTTTATTCTATTGGACCAATGGAGTTATCTATCTTTATTCTATTGGACCAGGGGAGTTGTCTATCTTTATTCTATTGGACCAGGGGAGTTATCTATCTTTATTCTATTGGACCAGGGGAGTTATCTATCTTTATTCTATTGGACCAGGGAGTTATCTATCTTTATTCTATTGGACCAGGGGAGTTATCTATCTTTATTCTATTGGACCAGGGGAGTTATCTATCTTTATTCTATTGGACCAGGGGAGTTATCTATCTTTATTCTATTGGACCAGGGGAGTTATCTATCTTTATTGCATAGGACCAGGGGAGTTATCTATCTTTATTGCAAACGACCAGGGGAGTTATCTATCTTTATTGCAAACGACCAGGGGAGTTATCTATTGGACCAGGGGAGTTCACGTGAGAATGGGGGAGTTAAAGGGGGAATACGCCTGTTGGAAGCTGATCATCTCCAGGTGGCCAGGAAACTGTAGCTACTGTTCTCTCAGTAACCATGCTCTTCTCTCTCTCTCTTCTCGCTCTCTCTCTTCTCGCTCTCTCTCTTCTCGCTCTCTCTCTTCTCGCTCTCTCTCTTCTCGCTCTCTCTCTTCTCGCTCTCTCTCCCTCTCTTCTCTCTCTCCCTTTCTCCCTCTCTTCTCCCTTCTCTCTCTCTCTTTTTCTCCCTCTTCTCTCTCTCTCTTTTTCTCCCTCTTCTCTCTCTCTCTTTTCTACCTCTCTTCTCTCTCTCTTTCTCCCTCTCTTCTCTCTTTCTCCCTCTCTTCTCTCTTTCTCCCTCTCTCTTTTTCCCTCTCTTTTTCCCTCTCTTTCTCCCTCTCTCTCTCTCTCTCTCTCTCTCTTTCTCCCTCTCTTGCTCTCAGAGAGGCACAAGGAACACAGACTGAGGTGAGTTCTGACAGATAACTGTCATATTAATTATTACCTTGCTTGACACACACAGACAAACACGTGGCTATCAGGTTAGGAGGTATTAACAGGGCTAGTAGTTTTGGGTGAGGATTTTCCCTCCCGAACAAGTGTAGTAGTCTATCTGACTTCCTCCAATAAACCAATTTAGCAGGACCTCAGGAAGAGACAGGAACTAACGTGGATCCATAATAAACCCCAGGAAGAGTAGCTGCTGCCTTGGCAGGAACTAATGGGGATCCATAATAAACCCCAGGAAGAGTAGCTGCTGCCTTTGCAGGAACTAATGGGGATCCATAATAAACCCCAGGAAGAGTAGCTGCTGCCTTGGCAAGAACTAATGGGGATCCATAATAAACCCCAGGAAGAGTAGCTGCTGCCTTGGCAGGAACTAATGGGGATCCATAATAAACCCCAGGAAGAGTAGCTGCTGCCTTGGCAGGAACTAATGGGGATCCATAATAAACCCCTAGGAAGAGTAGCTGCTGCCTTGGCAGGAACTAATGGGGATCCATAATAAACCCCAGGAAGAGTAGCTGCTGCCTTGGCAGGAACTAATGGGGATCCATAATAAACCCCAGGAAGAGTAGCTGCTGCCTTGGCAGGAACTAATGGGGATCCATAATAAACCCTAGGAAGAGTAGCTGCTGCCTTGTCAGGAACTAATGGGGATCCATAATAAACCACAGGAAGAGTAGCTGCTGCCTTGGCAGGAACTAATGGGGTTCCTGAGTGGCTAAATTGTCTGCTATTGTCCTCAGTAAGTTTCCATCCAGATTGTCAGACCCCGGTGGCTTGTCATTGTCCTTCTGTAGCTCAGTTGGTAGAGCATGGCGCTTGTAACGCCAGGGTAGTGGGTTCGATTCCCGGGACCACCCATACGTAGAATGTATGCACACATGACTGTAAGTCGCTTTGGATAAAAGCGTCTGCTAAATGGCATATAATAAATAATAATATAATATATTAGGCCCAGCCTGACCTCTTATACACTATATTAGGCCCAGCCTGACCTCTTATACACTATATTAGGCCCAGCCTGACCTCTTATACACTATATTAGGCCCAGTCTGACCTCTTATACACTATATTAGGCCCAGCCTGACCTCTTATACACTATATTAGGCCCAGCCTGACCTCTTATACACTATATTAGGCCCAGCCTGACCTCTTATACACTATATTAGGCCCAGCCTGACCTCTTATACACTATATTAGGCCCAGCCTGACCTCTTATACACTATATTAGGCCCAGCCTGACCTCTTATACATTATATTAGGCCCAGCCTGACCTCTTATACACTATATTAGGCCCAGCCTTTGGTTTTCCTAGATATGGCTGCTATATTGTGATCACTACATCCTATGGATCTAGATACGGCTTTAAAGCAAATATCTGCAGCATTAGTAAAGATGTGATCAATACATGCTGATTTCATTCCTGTGCTGTTTGTAACTACCCTGGTAGGTTGACTGATAACCTGAACCAGGTTGCAGGTACTGGTTACAGTTTGAAGCTTTGTCTTGAGTGGGCAGCCTGATTAAAGCCAGTAAATATTGAAAATCACCCAGAAAATATACCTCTCTGTTGATATCACTTACATTATCAAACATTTCACACGTTACCCAGATACTGACTGTTAGCACTTGGTGGTCTATAGCAGCTTCCCACCAGAATGGGCTTTAGGGGAGGCAGATGAACCTGTAGCCATATTACTACAACAGTATTTAACATTATCCAGATACTGACTGTTAACACTTGGTGGTCTATAGCAGCTTCCCACCAGAATGGGCTTTAGGGGAGGCAGATGAACCTGTAGCCATATTACTACAACAGTATTTAACATTATCCAGATACTGACTGTCTATAGCAGCTTCCCACCAGAATGGGCTTTAGGTGAGGCAGATGAACCTGTAGCCATATTACTTCAACAGTATTAAACATGAGATCCTCTCTAATCTTTACAGGAATGTGGTTCTAAATATAAACAGCAACACCTCCACCTTTGGCATTCCTGTCTTTTCTGTAGATGTTATAACGAATGGGGATCCATAATAAATACACACACACCTTAGCTGTGTTTCTAGAAGGAAACCTGCACTGTGTATTCTGTAATGGAGAAAGATAGCAGGTGAACTTCTTCTTCCTTTCCTCCAGCCAAGGACCTCTGTCCTCCATCAGGGCCGCCATTAAGAGGAGTGAGTATCACTTCCTTTATTACTCTACACAACAACGGATGACTTGTCTGTATATAGGAACTGCTCCTGGATGAAGTTTCCCCTGGGTACAGATCTAGGATCAGCTTCCCTTCAACAAAGCATAACCTTAATCGTTAGTAGGGGAAAAATACAAAGCTGACTCAAGATCAGTGTGTAGGCTAGGGGAACTGTTGTTAGTGCTATAAAGATGTTTTGGTGTTAGTAGCACTTGCCGCTTTCAAGACAACTGGGAACTGGAAAAATACGAGGTCGAATCGTGACGTCAGTGACCTTCAGGTCGTAAAGTCAGAGCTCTAGAAAGAGGCCTGAGTTCCAGAGTTGAATTACACTTCAAAGCGATTTTAGCCAGTTGTACCAGTTTTTTTCCCCCTGAGTTCCCAGTTGTCTTGAACACGCTGAAGTTGGATGTCTGATATTTCCAAGTTCCCAGTTGGTTTGAACACGGCATTATGACTAGACCATCTTATGTTAAGAGCTTTATAATGAGTGTGATGGCTAAATTGCCCCTCTTGACCAGGTGTCTGTTCCTTGTGTAAGAGGTTTTTCAGACCTCAATAGTTCCTCCTGGTTCAATACAAATCAATAAAAACCGGTGTTTCTCTGTCTCAGCGTCAACTAGATCCACTTCCCTGAGCGAGAGCAACCCCAGAGACAGGTAAGTTTACGGCTGAGTTTAGTGACGCATTTCACAGATCAGATCCACATCAGATCCAGATCAGATCCACATCAGATCCACATCAGATCCACATCAGATCCACATCAGATCAGATCCACATCAGATCCACATCAGATCCAGATCAGATCCACATCAGATCCACATCAGATCCACATCAGATCAGATTCAGATCAGATCCACATCAGATCAGATCCACATCAGATCCTGATCAGATCCACATCAGATCCGAAACACCCACGTTTAGCTTTCTGGTGTTTTCATCATGATAGATTGAGCTTTGATTACATACCTCTGGCCTGTGGCATACCTCTGGCCTGTGGCATACCTCTGGCCTGTGGCATACCTCTGGCCTGTGGCATGCCTCTGGCCTGTGGCATACCTCTGGCCTGTGGCATACCTCTGGCCTGTGGCATACCTCTGGCTGGCCTGTGACATGCCTCTGGCCTGTGGCATACCTCTGGCCTGTGACATACCTCTGGCCTGTGGCATACCTCTGGCCTGTGGCATACCTCTGGCCTGTGGCATACCTCTGGCCTGTGGCATACCTCTGGCCTGTGGCATGCCTCTGGCCTGTGGCATACCTCTGGCCTGTGGCATACCTCTGGCCTGTGGCATACCTCTGGCCTGTGGCATACCTCTGGCCCGTGGCATGCCTCTGGCCTGTGGCATGCCTCTGGCCTGTGGCATGCCTCTGGCCTGTGGCATACCTCTGGCCTGTGGCATACCTCTGACCTGTGGCATACCTCTGGCCTGTGGCATACCTCTGGCCTGTGGCATACCTCTGGCCTGTGGCATACCTCTGGGCTGTGGCATACCTCTGGCCTGTGGCATACCTCTGGCCTGTGGCATACCTCTGGCCTGCGGCATACCTCTGGCCTGTGGCATACCTCTGACCTGTGGCATACCTCTGGCCTGTGGCATACTGATGTCCTCTCCATGTTATTAAAGCCGTCCAGAGATCACCATCCTATCAGCTGAGCCGCTGGCGTCCAACACCTGGTTCCCCGGGGCTTCTGGGGGATTCCCTCCGCCCCCTCCTCCTGCTGCTATGATCTGGGGTAGTAGTATACCTCATACTATACAGGTAACTAACCCTCCTCTTCCTCCTCCTCTTCCTCCTCCCACCACTATGATCTGGGGCAGTACTATACCTCTTACTATACAGGTAACTAACCCTCCTCTTCCTCCTCCTCCTTCCTCCTCCCACCACTATGATCTGGGGCAGTACTTTACCTCTTACTATACAGGTAACTAACCCTCCTCTTCCTCCTCCTCCTTCCTCCTCCCACCACTATGATCTGGGGCAGTACTATACCTCTTACTATACAGGTAACTAACCCTCGTCTTCCCCCTCCTCCCACCACAACAATTTAATCTTCTTATGGACACCCACGTCATCTCCTTTAATATGATGATGGACACCCACGTCATCTATAATATGGTGATGGACACCCACGTCATCTTTAATATGATGATGGACACCCACGTCATCTTTAATATGATGATGGACACCCACGCCATCTTTAATATGATGATGGACACCCACGCCATCTTTAATATGATGATGGACACCCACGTCATCTTTAATATGATGATGGACACCCACGTCATCTTTAATATGATGATGGACACCCACGCCATCTTTAATATGATGATGGACACCCACGCCATCTTTAATATGATGATGGACACCCACGCCATCTTTAATATGATGATGGACACCCACGTCATCTTTAATATGATGATGGACACCCACGTCATCTTTAATATGATGATGGACACCCACGCCATCTTTAATATGATGATGGACACCCACGTCATCTCCTTTATCTCCTTTAATATGATGATGGACACCCACGCCATCTCCTTTAGTATGGTGATGGACACCCACGTCATCTTTAATATGATGATGGACACCCACGCATCACCCACGTCTTTAATATGGTGATGGACACCCACGTCATCTTTAATATGATGATGGACACCCACGCCATCTCCTTTAATATGATGGGACACCCACGTCATCTTTAATATGATGATGGACACCCACGCCATCTTTAATATGATGATGGACACCCACGTCATCTTTAATATGATGATGGACACCCACGTCATCTTTAATATGATGAAGGACACCCACGTCATCTTTAATATGGTGATGGACACCCACGTCATCTCCTTTAATATGATGATGGACACCCACGCCATCTTTAATATGATGATGGACACCCACGTCATCTCCTTTAATATGATGATGGACACCCACGCCATCTTTATCTCCTTTAATATGATGATGGACACCCACGTCATCTTTAATATGATGAAGGACACCCACGCCATCTTTAATATGATGATGGACACCCACGTCATCTCCTTTAATATGATGATGGACACCCACGCATCATCTCCTTTAATATGGTGATGGACACCCGCCATCTCCTTTAATATGGTGATGGACACCCACGCCATCTCCTTTATATGATGATGGACACCCACGCACATCTCCTTTAATATGATGATGGACACCCACGCTATCTCCTTTAATATGAATATGATGGGACACCCACGCCATATGGTGATGGACTCCTTTTAATATGATGATGGACACCCACGTCATCTTTAATATGATGATGGACACCCACGCCATCTCCTTTATCTCCTTTTAATATGATGATGGACACCCACGTCATCTTTAATATGATGATGGACACCCACGCCATCTTTAATATGATGATGGACACCCACGCACCCATCTTTAATATGATGATGGACACCCACGCCATCTCCTTTAATATGATGATGGACACCCACGCCATCTTTAATATGATGATGGACACCCACGCCATCTTTAATATGATGATGGACACCCACGCCATCTTTAATATGGTGATGGACACCCACGCATCTCCTTTAATATGATGATGGACACCCACGCCATCTTTTAATATGATGATGGACACCCACGTCTCCTTTATATGATGGACACCCACGCGTTTTAATATGATGATGGACACATCTTTTAATATGATGATGGACACCCACGTCATCTTTTAATATGATGATGGACACCCACGCCATCTTTAATATGATGATGGACACCCATCTCCTTAATATGATGATGGACACATCTCCTTTAATATGATGATGGACACCCACGTCATCTCTTTAATATGATGATGGACACCCACGCTCTTTAATATGATGATGGACACCCACGATGATGGACCCCATCTCCTTTAATATGATGATGGACACCCACGCCATCTTTTTAATATGATGATGGACACCCACGCCATCTTTAATATGATGATGGACACCCACGTCATCTTTAATATGATGATGGACACCCACGCCATCTTTAATATGATGATGGACACCCACGCCATCTTTAATATGATGATGGACACCCACGCCATCTTTAATATGATGATGGACACCCACGTCATCTTTAATATGATGATGGACACCCACGCCATCTCTTTAATATGATGATGGACACCCACGATGGACACCCGTCATCTCCTTTAATATGATGATGGACACCCACGTCATCTTTTAATATGATGATGGACACCCACGCCATCTTTAATATGATGATGGACACCCACGCCATCTTTAATATGATGATGGACACCCACGCCATCTTTAATATGATGATGGACACCCACGCCATCTTTAATATGATGATGGACACCCACACCATTAATATGATGATGGACACCCACGCCATCTTTAATATGATGATGGACACCCACGCCATCTCCTTTAGTATGGTGATGGACACCCACCATCTTTAATATGATGATGGACACCCACGCCATCTTTCTTTAATATGATGATGGACACCCACGCCCATCTCCTTTAATATGATGATGGACACCCACGTCATCTCCTTTAATATGATGATGGACACCCACGCCATCTCCTTTAATATGATGATGGACACCCACGTCATCTCCTTTAATATGATGATGGACACCCACGTCTCCTTTAATATGATGATGGACACCCACGTCATCTTTAATATGATGATGGACACCCACGCCATCTCCTTTAATGATGGACACCCACGCCATCTTTAATATGATGATGATGGACACCCACGCCATCTCCTTTAATATGATGATGGACACCCACGTCATCTCCTTTAATATGATGATGGACACCCACGTCATCTCATCTTTTAATATGATGATGGACACCCACGCCATCTCCTTTAATATGATGATGGACACCCACGCCATCTTTAATATGATGATGGACACCCACGCCATCTTTAATATGATGATGGACACCCACGCCATCTTTAATATGATGATGGACACCCACGCATCTTTAATATGATGATGGACACCCACGTCATCTTTAATATGATGATGGACACCCACGCCATCATCACGCCATCTCCTTTAATATGATGATGGACACCCACGTCATCTTTTAATATGATGATGGACACCCACGCCATCTCTTTAATATGATGATGGACACCCACGCCATCACGATGATGGACACCCGTCATCTCCTTTAATATGATGATGGACACCCACGTCATCTCCTTTAATATGATGATGGACACCCCCGTCATCTTTAATATGATGATGGACACCCACGTCATCTTTAATATGATGATGGACACTTCTAATATGATGATGGACACCCACGCATCTCACTTTAATATGGTGATGGACACCCACGCCATCTCCTTTATCTCCTTTAATATGATGATGGACACCCACGCCATCTTTTAATAATGGACACCCACGATGATGGTGATGGACACCCACGCCATCTTTTAATATGATGATGGACACCCACGCCATCTTTAATATGATGATGGACACCCACGCCATCTTTAATATGATGATGGACACCCACGCCATCTTTAATATGATGATGGACACCCACGCCATCTCCTTTAGTATGGTGATGGACACCCACGTCTTCTTTAATATGATGATGGACACCCACGCCATATTTAATATGATGATGGACACCCACGCCATCTTTAATATGATGATGGACACCCACGTCATCTTTAATATACAATATACAGTGCCAGTCAAAAGTTTGGACACACTTTCTCATTCAAGGGTTTTTCTTTATTTGTATTATTTTCTACATTGTAGAATAATAGTGAAGACATCTAAACAATGAAATAACACATATGGAATCATGTAGTAACCAAAAAAGTGTGAAACAAAATCAAAATATATTTTATAAACTCAGCAAAAAAACAAACGTCCTCTCACTGTCAACTGCATTTATTTTCAGCAAACTTAACATGTGTAAATATTTGTATGAACATAACAAGATTCAACAGCAGACATAAACTGAACAAGTTCCACAGACATGTGACTAACAGAAATGGAATAATGTGTCCCTGAACAAAGGAGGGAGGGGGGGTCAAAATCAAAAGTAACAGTCAGTATCTGGTGTGGCCACCAGCTGCATTAAGTACTGCAGTGCATCTCCTCCTCATGGACGGCACCAGATTTGCCAGTTCTTGCTGTGAGATGTTACCCCACTCTTCCACCAAGGCACCTGCAAGTTCCCGGACATTTCTGGGGGGAATGGTCCTAGCCCTCACCCTCCGATCCAACAGGTCCTAGACATGCTCAATGGGATTGAGATCCGGGCTCTTCGCTGGCCATGGCAGAACACTAACATTCCTGTCTTGCAGGAAATCACGCACAGAACTAGCAGTATGGCTGGTGGCATTGTCAGAGGGTCATGTCAGGATGAGCCTGCAGGAAGGGTACCACATGAGGGAGGATGTCTTCCCTTTAACGCACAGTGTTGAGATTGCCTGTAATGACAAGCTCAGTGCGATGATGCTGTGACACACCGCCCCAGACCATGACAGACCCTCTACCTCCAAATCGATCCCGCTCCAGGATACAGGCCTCGGTGTAACGCTCATTCCTTCGACGATAAACGTGAATCCGACCATCACCCCTGGTGAGACAAAACCTTGACTCGTCAGGGAAGAGCACTTTTTGCCAGGCCTGTCTGGTCCAGCGACGGTGGGTTTGTGCCCATAGGGGACATTGTTGCTGGTGATGTCTGGTGTGGACCTGCCTGACAACAGGCCTACAAGCACTCAGTCCAGCCTCTCTCAGCCTATTGCGGACAGTCTGAGCACTGATGGAGTGATTGTGCATTCCTGGTGTAACTCGGGCAGTTGTTGTTGCCATCCTGTACCTGTCCCGCAGGTGTGATGTTTGGATGTACCGATCCTGTGCAGGTGTTGCTACACATGGTCTGCCACTGCGAGGACGATCAGCTGTCTGCTTTGTCTCCCTGTAGCGCTGTCTTTCGCGTCTCACAGTACGGACAATGCAATTTATTGCCCTGGTCACATCTGCAGTCCTCATGCCTCCTTGCAGCATGCCTAAGGCACGTTCACGCAGATAAGCAGGGACCCTGGGCATCTTTCTTTTGGAGTCAGTAGAAAGGCCTCTTTAGTGTCCTAAGTTTTCATAACTGTGACCTTAATTGCCTACCGTCTGTAAGCTGTTAGTGTCTTAACGACCGTTCCACAGGTGCATGTTAATGAATTGTTTATGGTTCATTGAACAAGCATGGGAAACAGTGTTGAAACCCTTTACAATACATGATTTTTATGAATAATCTTTGAAAGACAGGGTCCTGAAAAAGGGACTTTTTCTTTTTGTGCTGAGTTTATTTGAGATTCTTCAAAGTAGCCATCCTTTGCCTTGATAACAGCTTTGCATTCTCTCAACAAGCTTCGTAAGGTAGTCACCTGGAATGCATTTCCAACAGTCTTGAATGAGTTCCCACATATGCTGGGCACTTGTTGGCTGCTTTTCCTTCACTCTGCAGTCCAACTCATCCCAAACCATTTAAATTGGTTTGAGGTTGAGTGATTAAGGAGCCCTGGTCATCTGATTCAGCACTCCATCACTCTCCTTATTGGTCAAATAGCCCTTACACAGCCTGGAGGTGTGTTGGGTCATTGTCCTGTTGAAAAACAAATGATAATCCCACTAAGCGCAAACCAGATGGGATGGTGTATCGCTGCAGAATGTTGTGGTAGCCATGCTGGTTAAGAGGTTAAGTGTGCCTTGAATTCTAAATAAATCACAGACAGTGTCACCAGCAAAGCACCCCCGCACCATCACACCTCCTCCTCCATGCTTCACGGTGGGAACCACACATGCAGAGATCATCATTCACCTACTCTGCATCTCACAAAGACACGGTGGTTAAAACCAAAACTCTCAAATTTGGACTCATCAGACCAAAGGACAGATTTCCACCGGTCTAATGTCCATTGCTCGTGTTTCTTGGCCCAAGCAAGTCTCTTCTTATTATTGGTGTCCTTTAGTAGTGGTTTCTCTGCAGCAATTCGACCATGAATAATCTGAGGTGCAGTTAACTCTAATGAACTTATCCTCTGCAGCAGAGGTAACTCTGGATCTTCCTTACCTGTGGTGGTCCTCATGAGAGCCAGTTCCATCATAGCACTGGTTTTCGCGACTGCACTTGAAGAAACTTTCGAAGTTCTTGAAAAATACCTATCTATACCTTATCTAGTCAGACCATACAGGTAATATACCCTATCCTACCACACCTGACCAGGTAACTTACCCCCTACCTACTTATACCTTATCTAGTCAGACCATACAGGTAATATACCCTATCCTACCACACCTGACCAGGTAACTTACCACCTACCTACCTGTACCGTATCTAGTCAGACCATACAGGTAATATACCCTATCACACCTAACCAGGTAACTTACCACCTACCTATCTATACCTTATCTAGTCAGACCATACAGGTAATATACCCTATCCTACCACACCTGACCAGGTAACTTACCCCCTACCTACCTGTACCTTATCTAGTCAGACCATACAGGTAATATACCCTATCCTACCACACCTGACCAGGTAACTTACCACCTACCTATCTATACCTTATCTAGTCAGACCATACAGGTAATATACCCTATCCTACCACACCTGACCAGGTAACTTACCACCTACCTACCTGTACCTTATCTAGTCAGACCATACAGGTAATATACCCTATTCTATCACACCTGACCAGGTAACTTACCCCCTACCTACCTGTACCTTATCTAGTCAGACCATACAGGTAATATACCCTATCCTACCACACCTGACCAGGTAACTTACCACCTACCTACCTGTACCTTATCTAGTCAGACCATACAGGTAATATACCCTACCACACCTGACCAGGTAACTTACCCCCTACCTACCTGTACCTTATCTAGTCAGACCATACAGGTAATATACCCTATCCTACCACACCTGACCAGGTAACTTACCACCTACCTACCTGTACCTTATCTAGTCAGACCATACAGGTAATATACCCTATCACACCTGACCAGGTAACTTATACCTACCTGTACCTTATCTAGTCAGACCATACAGGTAATATACCCTATCCTACCACACCTGACCAGGTAACTTACCACCTACCTACCTGTACCTTATCTAGTCAGACCATACAGGTAATATACCCTATCCTACCACACCTGACCAGGTAACTTACCACCTACCTACCTGTACCTTATCTAGTCAGACCATACAGGTAATATACCCTATTCTATCACACCTGACCAGGTAACTTACCCCCTACCTACCTGTACCTTATCTAGTCAGACCATACAGGTAATATACCCTATCCTACCACACCTGACCAGGTAACCTGTACCTTACCTCTCTAGTCAGACCATACAGGTAATATACCCTATCCTACACACCTGACCAGGTAACTTACCACCTACCTACCTGTACCTTATCTAGTCAGACCATACAGGTAATATACCTTCCTACCACACCTGACCAGGTAACTCCACCTACCTACCTGTACCTTATCTAGTCAGACCATACAGGTAATATACCCTATTCTATCACACCTGACCTGTAACTTACCCCTACCTACCTGTACCTTATCTAGTCAGACCATACAGGTAATATACCCTATCCTACCACACCTGACCAGGTAACTTACTACCTACCTACCTGTACCTTATCTAGTCAGACCATACAGGTAATATACCCTATCCTACCACACCTGACCAGGTAACTTACCACCTACCTACCTGTACCTTATCTAGTCAGACCATACAGGTAATATACCCTATCACACCTGACCAGGTAACTTACCACCTACCTACCTGTACCTTATCTAGTCAGACCATACAGGTAATATACCCTATCCTACCACACCTGACCAGGTAACTTACCACCTACCTACCTGTACCTTATCTAGTCAGACCATACAGGTAATATACCCTATCCTACCACACCTGACCAGGTAACTTACCACCTACCTACCTGTACCTTATCTAGTCAGACCATACAGGTAATATACCCTATCCTACCACACCTGACCAGGTAACTTACCACCTACCTACCTGTACCTTATCTAGTCAGACCATACAGGTAATATACCCTATTCTATCACACCTGACCAGGTAACTTACCCCCTACCTACCTGTACCTTATCTAGTCAGACCATACAGGTAATATACCCTATCCTACCACACCTGACCAGGTAACTTACCACCTACCTACCTGTACCTTATCTAGTCAGACCATACAGGTAATATACCCTATCCTACCACACCTGACCAGGTAACTTACCACCTACCTACCTGTACCTTATCTAGTCAGACCATACAGGTAATATACCCTATCCTACCACACCTGACCAGGTAACTTACCACCTACCTACCTGTACCTTATCTAGTCAGACCATACAGGTAATATACCCTATCCTACCACACCTGACCAGGTAACTTACCCCCTACCTACCTGTACCTTATCTAGTCAGACCATACAGGTAATATACCCTATCCTACCACACCTGACCAGGTAACTTACGGTATTAGCCGTACCTTTCAAGGTTTCAATTCCTGTTCATTCATAGTTTTGTTGACGATTTCCCTCCCTCTCTCCAGCCCCCTCCTTCTTATGACGAGGTGATTAGAGAGACGAGTCAGGTACAGGTCCAGGTGTTGCCTCCCTCCTTCTCCCCCCAACGCTCTGTCTCCACAACTACCATCGCCACGCAGACTGACACTGGACTAGAATTCTCAGCAGTGGCCCACGCACCCAACCAGAGAGGCTCTGTGGGTAAGAGGGGTTGTTTAGGGTGAGGAATCGTACATTAGGAAAGTGATCCATCAGACATTAGCCGAAAGGGACACAATATAGAATGATTATTAATATTAGATCATGTGTTGTGTGTTTGTAGCCAGGAGACCTCCAAGGCCTCCCAGACCTTCCTTTACAGCCAAACTGTTGCACGCTGATGACACGACGTCGCACGCTGATGACACGACGTCGCACGCTGATGACACGACGTCGCACGCTGATTACACGACGTCGCACGCTGATGACACGACGTCGCAAGCTGATGACTCACTCATCTTCTTAGAAGACAGTCCAGCACTTCGCACACACACTCAGACCAGCAGACACACCGTCACACACACAGAGGCGACAGCATTTCACTATGATCTCTTGACCTCTGTCCCTGGCAGCCAAACTGACCAATGGGAGCAGTCCTCCTTCGTCCTCCCCCCTCATTCCACTGTCTTGACAATGCCCTCCGACCCTCCTCTGCCCCATAACCAGCCCAGGCCACGTCCTCGCACAAAAAATAGCCTTCGACCAATCAGGAGAGAAGTCAAAGTTCAGACCCTGGTGAGGCTGGGACAGACAGGATGTGAGGTCACAGAGAACCAAGAAGTGAGTCATCAGGGGGGGAAGTACCTTCAGGATCTCCTGGACGCCTTCAGCTCCGACGATTGGGGCTTCCCTGATCACCATAGCAACGACGAAGTAGAGCGCGACTTGAGAGGAGAAGAAGAAGAAGAAGAGGAGGAGGAGGAGGAGGAGGAGGAGGAAGATATGAGAGCC
This sequence comes from Oncorhynchus keta, assembly GCF_023373465.1. Lineage (NCBI taxonomy): Eukaryota > Metazoa > Chordata > Actinopteri > Salmoniformes > Salmonidae > Oncorhynchus > Oncorhynchus keta. The sequence continues at coordinate 2,642,516 of NC_068433.1, forward strand.
AGGATACAAGCCTTCGAGCTGCAGCAGCAACAGGAGGACCATGGTAACCATGCAGACAGTGACCACGGAGATGGAGCGTTGCTAGGGGGTGGGAAACCTGAACCCCACCCCCGAGTACAAGCACTCCCCAAACCGGACCCAGTCATCTCCCGGAAACCCTCCCTCGCTGCCAAGACTTCCTCCCGCAAAGGATTTTGGGAAGATGGAAGCTCACTTGCGATAGACATGAACTTGACTGTTGATACAGTTACCACCTCCCAACCCACACCCACTGACCCCTCTCCCAAACCTACCGAGACCCCCTCAAGTACCCCTGTCTCAGTCCTCGCACCCCTACCCCTGCTTCCTAGAAAGCCCCCCTCTGAACCCCAAAGACCAGACCCCCAGGTAAGGCAGACAGAAGGGACCTCCCTACTCCGTCCCCCTCCGAGACCTCCAGTAGCACCCAGGACCAACGGGGCCATGGTACCCCAAGAGAGAAGCACTGTGGTTGACCTAACAACACCAGCGTTATCCCTTGAATCCTCCATAGACCTCCACAGCAACAACATTAGACCGAGTGTTGCTCAGAAGCCCAATGCCATGTCATCATCCCGTAGAGCGAGTGGTAAGTGCGTGTGTGTGTGTGTGTGTGTGTGTGTGTGTGTGTGTGTGTGTGTGTGTGTGTGTGTGTGTGTGTGTGTGTGTGTGTGTGTGTGTGTGTGTGTGTGTGTGTGTGTGTGTGTGTGTGTGTGTGTGTGTGTGTGTGTGTGTGTGTGTGTGTGTGTGTGTGTGTGTGTTAAGCACTAAGCTTAAGGCAGTTAAGGCAGCCACAGGCTTCGCGTCGGGCCTCATGCCATACTATTATGGTCTTTTCTAAAACCGCGTTCACGTGCTAGCCGCCACTAGGACACTCTGACATTTCCGACTTGCTAAATGAATGTAGGTATACGGTGCCGTGTTCAACCAGTTAGCTAGATTGTAATTTTCCAAGTTCCGACTAAGCACTTGAACGCGGTTTTAGAACAGACCATAATAGTTCTCAGGCCTTATTGCTTTTAGAAAACGGTTGCCGACATATTTACAAAAGATGAATGACATTATTCATTCAAGATTCCACTAGGCAAGTAACCATTTCAATAGAATGTTCATGATGTCACTGCGACAGCTGTCGATAGACGTAGCTGGTAAATTCTCTCTGGGTAAATTCTACTCCGATTTCAGAGCACTCTTGTCTGAGGGTGCCAGAGCGCAGGGGAACTGGTGAATCTACCAACGCTCAACACCCGTTGAATAAGTTTGTTTTGTTACCAGCAGCACAGTTACAGTCAGCAACACTCTGGGTATCATAAAAACAGCCTAACCAGCTCTGCTAGGGTGAGCGGTTCTCGTATTTGTGTCTGGAAGTAGTTAGCCAACTTTAGCCACTTAGCTTGGGCGCTCGACTGCTATTGTTAGGGTCAGAACGCTCGGATCAACTCTGTCGGAGCATCCACTGAACGCTCCGACTTTAGGACAATCTGACAACGCTCTGGGCATTAGTAAACCCACTCCAGATTGAATTTACGAACCCAACCGTAGTATAAATTCAGTCTGTCCTTATGCTTAGACTGCTTTAAGATACTTTTTATTTTGAACCTTTATTTAACTAGTCAGTTAAGAACAAATTATTATTTACAACAGTGGGTTAACTGCCTTGTTCAGCTGCAGAACGACATATTTGTACCTTGTCAGCTCAGGGATTCGATCCACCAACCTTTCGGTTACTGGCCCAACGCTCTAACCACTAGGCTACCTGCCTCCTCTACGCTCTAACCACTAGGCTACCTGACGCCTCTACACTCTAACCACTAGGCTACCTGCCTCCTCTACACTCTAACCACTAGGCTACCTGCCTCCTCTACACTCTAACCACTAGGCTACCTGACGCCTCTACACTCTAACCACTAGGCTACCTGACGCCTCTACACTCTAACCACTAGGCTACCTGCCTCCTCTACGCTCTAACCACTAGGCTACCTGCCTCCTCTACGCTCTAACCACTAGGCTACCTGACGCCTCTACGCTCTAACCACTAGGCTACCTGACGCCTCTACACTCTAACCACTAGGCTACCTGACGCCTCTACACTCTAACCACTAGGCTACCTGACGCCTCTACACTCTAACCACTAGGCTACCTGACGCCTCTACACTCTAACCACTAGGCTACCTGACGCCTCTACACTCTAACCACTAGGCTACCTGCCGCCTCTACACTCTAACCACTAGGCTATCTGCCGCCTCTACACTCTAACCACTAGGCTATCTGCCGCCTCTACACTCTAACCACTAGGCTATCTGCCGCCTCTACACTCTAACCACTAGGCTACCTGCCGCCTCTACACTCTAACCACTAGGCTACCTGACGCCTCTACACTCTAACCACTAGGCTACCTGCCGCCTCTACACTCTAACCACTAGGCTACCTGACGCCTCTACACTCTAACCACTAGGCTACCTGCCGCCTCTACACTCTAACCACTAGGCTACCTGACGCCTCTACACTCTAACCACTAGGCTACCTGCCGCCTCTACACTCTAACCACTAGGCTACCTGCCGCCTCTACACTCTAACCACTAGGCTACCTGACGCCTCTACACTCTAACCACTAGGCTACCTGCCGCCTCTACACTCTAACCACTAGGCTACCTGCCGCCTCTACACTCTAACCACTAGGCTACCTGACGCCTCTACACTCTAACCACTAGGCTACCTGACGCCTCTACACTCTAACCACTAGGCTACCTGACGCCTCTACACTCTAACCACTAGGCTACCTGACGCCTCTACACTCTAACCACTAGACTACCCTACCACCTCTACACTCTAACCACTAGACTACCCTGCCTCCTCTACACTCTAACCGCTAGGCTACCTGACGCCTCTACACTCTAACCACTAGACTACCCTGCCTCCTCTACACTCTAACCGCTAGGCTACCTGACGCCTCTACACTCTAAGAATACAATTGTAAATTTTTGTTTGCATTCTTTTAAACAAACTCCACAAGGACCTCAAATTTCCAGTGAGCACTCACCCTGAATTATTTAAATGCCGATTTAAAACTGCATCTCAGTGCTAGAGGTGTCACTACAGAATCTGGTTTGATTCCAGGCTGTTTCACAACCGGACGTGATTGGGAGTCCCATAGGGCGGCGCACAATTGGCCCAGCGTCGTCCAGGTTTGGCCGGAGTAGGCCGTCATTGTAAATAAGAATTTGTTCTTAACATAATTGTCAAGTTAAATAAAGGTTAATTAATAAACCATCCTTTTAGTCTTTGGTTGTTTACTAAACTAATCAATTAATCTATAAAGAGATGGGTGGGGTTAAGGCTTAAGAGGGTGTGAACGGGTGTAGACAAAGGAGAGCTCTCCAGTAGGTGTCCCAAATTATTCTAGGGACATTTTCTCAAAAGTGGGGTTACAAGTTTATCAACTTTAAAAGCAGAATTACTTTCCCATTTTTCCTCAACTGTAGTGTATAATATACCATTTTGTAGCTCAAAGTCTCTACTTTTATCCAATGTAAAAAAATATATATATATATTTCAAATTTTGCTACATAAGATCGAGCCGGTCAGTCACATATTATATATATTACACATATTATATATATTACACATTATATATATATACTACACATTATATATAATACACATTATTTATACTACACATTATATATACTACACATTATATACACACTACATATTATATATACTACACATTATATATATACTACACGTTATATACACACTACACATTATATATACTACACATTATATATATTACAGATGTGACTCCAATGTAAACTGGCGTCTGCTACACATATTTCTGCAATGTAAAGTGGTTTACTTGCTAAGAAGCAACCCACAGAGTAAAGCAACCCACCGAGTAAAGCAACCCACCGAGTAAAGCAACCCACCGAGTAAAGCAACCCACTGAGTAAAGCAACCCACCGAGTAAAGCAACCCACAGAGTAAAGCAACCCACTGAGTAAAGCAACCCACTGAGTAAAGCAACCCACTGAGTAAAGCAACCCACTGAGTAAAGCAACCCACA